>NC_133325.1:316306433-316457118 GCF_042186555.1 Aquarana catesbeiana
CATTCATGGTCATACACACATATTACAACAACACTTCTACCTACAGATCCATGTTAATAATAAACACATACACACAAATAACAACGCACACTTCCACCTATAAATCCACATTCACACACACATATAACAACACACATATCCACCTATAGATCTATGTTTGTACACACATATTATAAAACACCAACCTTCACCTATAGATCTATGTTCATACACACTTCAACTCATAGATCCATGTTAGTACACAAATATAACAACACACGCTTCCACCAATAGATCTATGTTTCTACACACATATAATAACATCTACTTTCACGTATAGATCCATGTTCATACACACATATAAAAGGACACACTTCCGCCTATAGATCTATGTTCATACACACTTCAACTCATAGATCCATGTTAGTACACATATATAACAACATGCACTTCCACCTATAAATCTGTGTTTGTACACACATATAATAACACATACTTTCACCTATAGATCCATGTTCATACACAAATATAGCAACACACACTTCCACCTATAGATCCAGTTCATACACACATAAAACTAAAACCACTTCCACCTATAGATCCATGTTCATACACACATATAACAATACACACTTCCACCTATAGATCCATGTTAATACACATATATAACAATATACACTTTAACCCTTTAGTTCCATGTTACTACACACATATAACACACACACATCAACCTATAGATACTTATTATCGCACACACAATTAGCAATACACACTTCCACCTATAGATCCATGTTCATACACACATATAACAACACACACTTCCACCTACAGTATAGATCCAGTTCATACACACACACATATAACAACATCACATTTCCACCTATAGATCCAGTTCATACACACATATAACAACACACACTCCCCCTATAGATCCATGTTCATACACACATATGACAAAACACATTTCCACCTATAGATCCATGTTCATACATACATATAACGATCTACACTCCTACTTATAGATCCATGTAATGCACACATATAACAATACACACTTAAACCTATAGATTCATGTTCATACACACATACAACAACACACACTTCTCCTATAAATCCATGTTCATACACATATATACAATACACACTTCTACCTAGAGATCCATGTTAATACACATATATAACAACACACGCTTCAACCTATAGATCCTTGTTATTACACACATATAACAACACACACTTCCACCTATATATACGTGTTCATACATACATTTAATTTCACATTTCAACTATAGATCCATATTAATACACACAAATAAAACACACACACTTCCACCTATAGATCCATGTTCATACACACAAATAAAAACACACACACACACACACACATGCTTCCACTCGTATACCAATGGGTAACAATTTGGCACACTTCTACCTATATCCCCCTGGTCTATGAATATATATATATATATATCAATATATCAGCCTACACTTCTAGCTACACACACTCCCCTTCTACATATAGATTCCCTGCTGATGCTGAACACACTCACATATACAATATAAACACATCCCTCTCCCTTAGCTCTCTGTGGCCAGCCAATTCAAAACACACACCTCACTTCTTGATATAGTTTGCTGTTGATATTAAACACGCACATCACACACAAAAAGCATACCATTATAAATATACCCCTAAATGCAACATAAACACAAGCCACACAAAAACATACCACACACACACACACTTCTGTCCCTTTAGGTCCATGTTGATGCTACACATACAAACCTAACTTACAATCATGTCCCATGTAGTTCCCTTGTTGATACACACTCCGATATAGGTTCCCACTCCTGTTCTGGTAGGACCCAGTTGATAGTACAGGTATAGATTGGACTCCACTCCTGCCCATGTAAGTCCATGTTAAAGGGATATAAACAGGGCATATAAATCATACTCTTGTCCCTGTAGGTCAGTCCCCGCTACTATCCCAGTTGAAGCTACACACACACATAAGTCCCTACTCCAGCCCCTGTATGTCCTTGATAATGGAACATAAGCAGACGGTATAAGTCCCCACTCCTGTCCCTGTTGATGCTACAAACCTAAAAATAAATTCCCACTACTCTCCTTTTGATGCCACACACATAAAAGTCATAGATGGTGCTTCACACACCATATGAGCCCCTGCTACTATACTTCTTGATTCTACACACAGAATTACATGTCTACACTCCTGTCCTTGTTAATGGTACACTGCACAGATTTAAGTCCTCACTCATGTCCCTGTTGATGCTGCACACATAATATACTGTAGGTCCCCACTCCTGTTTCTATTAGTGCTACACACACAATTTAGGCCCCCACTCCTGTTCCTGCTGATACACACACAAAGTCCTCACTCCTGTCCCTGCTGATGTTACACACACAGATTCAAGTGCCCACTCCTGACTCTAAAGATGCTAGACAAACATATATAAGTCCCCACTCCTGTCCCTATTGATGTTACATACACAGTAAAAGTCCCCACTCCTGTCCCTGCTTATGTTACACACACAAAAGTCCCCACTCCTGTCCCTGTTGTTGTTACACACAGATTAAGTCCCCACTCCTGTCCCTGCTGAGGTGACACACACAGGGCCAGTGCTAGGCAAATTAGGGCACACTGCTGCCTAGGTGAGCCCAGCCACTGATGTTCCTACTCTTTATTCTCTGCAACAAGCAACTAAGTCTCAGCATCAGCAGGCAGCCACCACTCCATTCGCACATAGTGTCAGAGGCACAATGGCGGCGGAGGACTGTGTCCTGACTCCCGAATGGATGGAAATAAGCAAACATTCATTGATGGGCACTAGTAGGCTACATTGATGGGTGCTGGTGAGGCTGCAATAATAGGCGCTGGTGAGGCTGCATTTGATGGGCGCTGGTGAGGCTGCATTTGATGGGCGCTGGTGAGGTTACATTTGATGAGTGCTTCATTAAAAAGGTGGGGTATACATGGGCAGGATAAAGGGGGGGTGGAGTCAGGGGTGGAGGGGGGGGGGGTGCAGCAAAATGAGGTTTCACCTAGGGTGTCAAAAGTCGTTGCACCAGCCCTGTAGATATAAGTCCCCACTCCTGTCCCTGTTGATACTGCATGGACAGATTCAAATGATCACTCCTGTCTTTGTTGATACCAGACACACACAGATTCAAGTCCCCACTCCTGACTCTAAAGATTCTAGATATAAGTTCCCACTCCTGACTCTAAAGATGCTAGATATAAGTCCCCACTCCTGACTCTAAAGATTCTAGATATAAGTCCCCACTCCTGACTCTAAAGATTCTAGATATAAGTCCCCACTCCTGACTCTAAAGATTCTAGATATAAGTCCCCACTCCTGACTCTAAAGATGCTAGACACACAGATATAAGTCCCCACTCCTATCCCTGCTTATGTTACACACAAATCAAGTCCCCACTCCTGTCCCTGCTGATGTTACACAAAATCTAGGTCCCTATTCCTGTCCTTGTTGATGTTACACATACTGATGAAAGTCCCCACTCCTGACTATAAAGATTCTAGACACACAGATTCAAGTTCACTTCTGACTCTATAGATACTAGACACACCCCTGTCCCCACTCTTGTCTAGATACACAATATAAGTCCCCACTCCTGCCACTGCTGATGTTACACATAGATATACGTCCCCACTCCTATCCCTATTGATGTTACATACACAATATAAGTCCCTACTCCTGTGCCTGCTGACCTTACACACACAGATATAAATCCCCACTCCTGCCCCTATTGATGTTACAGTATAAGTCCCCACTACTGTCCCTAATGATATTGCATTGACATATTCAAATGATCAATCCTGTCCCTGCTGATGCTACACATACACACAGATTTAAGAACTCACTCCTGACTCTAAAGATGCTAGACGCACACATATAAGTCCCCACTCCTGTCCCTGATGATGCTACACATACACACAGATTCAAGAACTCACTCCTGACTCTAAAGATGCTAGACACACACATATAAGTCCCCACTCCTGTCCCTGATGATGCTACACACACAATGTAAGTCCACACTCCTGTCCCTGATGATGCCACACACACAATGTAAGTCCCCACTCCTGTCCCTGCTGATTGGATGTTGTATATGTGGGGAGGTTGCTTGCATTTGGCAGTCACCCCCTGCCTTTCCTTCTTGTCTATGTGCTGTGTCCCAGTGTGTGTGTGTGTGTGTGTGTGTGTGTGTGTAGTGTGTATAGTGTGTTTATGTGTGTGTGTGTGTGTATATAGTGTGTTTATGTGTATGTACATCTATAGTGTGTTTGTGTGTATATATATATATATATATATATATATATATATATATATATATATATATATATAGTGTGTTTATGTGTGTACATATATATATAGTGTGTTTGTGTTTATTTATATAGTGTGTGTATTTATATATAGTGTGTGTGTGTGTGTTTATTTATATAGTGTGTTTATGTGTATGTGTGTGTAGATATATATAGTGTGTTTGTGTGTGTACATATATACATATAGTATGTTTGTGTTTATTTACATAGTGTGCTTATGTGTGTGTATTTATATATAGTGTGTTTATGTGTGTGTTTATTTATATAGTGTGTTTATGTGTGTGTGTGTGTGTGGCTGAGCTCTTTTCCATCAGTATCCCAGCTACTCTGCAATCCATGAGTGAGCTGAACATTAATGGCAGTGAGCTCTGCCCACCTATACTACACAATCCAAAAAAAAAAATAAAAAAAATAATGATAAAAAATAAAAACATAAAGAAAGGGGAGAAAAAATCCGTCCGACATTGGAACACATGTAAAGCGCAATTGTAGCATGAAATCTGCACACAACGAGTAGTTGTTCCCCCGTGTCCTTCCAGGGCTCCACTCTTTCTCTATGTAGAAGAGATATAACACAGATCGCATTGAATGGAGCTGAGATCTCCAGGTGCAGGCGGTTAAATAGTCACTGCCAGAACCCCATGTTTTCCTTTCCAGCCGATTTTGCTTGGATCCGGCTCAAAAAAGCGAGCGAGTCTCGTGGTTTTGTTTACACTGAATGGGGAGGATAGGAACCGTGCCATGGGGCCGGCTTTCATTAATATACAGTGAGGATTTTGTCTAAATTACTGCTATGAATTTCACAGTACAAGCTTTCAAAAGACGTCTCAGGTGGCCCGATGCAACGTGATAGCTTCTTAGCAAACATATCTACTTTCCACCTCCAAGATAACCAGGAGGGGAAAAGATGTATACATAACACAAGAAAAAAAATAAATAAAAAATAAAGATGCAACCCTGTAACCACTAATATATACTTGTTTGGAAGTAGTTTTTTTTTTTTCAATCCCTCCTCTCCTACCCACCCCCTGCTTTATACAATGCGATTGTTTTGTCTAGAGAGGAAAAAAAAACAACCTAAAGTATAACAAGGAGAGAACAGTTAGTGCTGATTTTCATTTGCATAAATTTTCATATATTTTGGTGAAATAATAGACTAGTAGAGAGCTTGTCTTAGAGGAGTCAGTGCAAAGGGGGACCTGCACAGGCTTGCTTCCATGCACTTCCCATTAATGCCTTCTTTTTTTTTTCCAGGGTCACCCATTAAAACTACAAAAATCAGCTTTCTATATATTTTAAATCATTGTTTTTGTATTGTCGGGATATTTAGCTGGGTGGTGAGTATCGTTTTCTTTTTCCTCTGTGATCGCTGAAACGACAGGCTGATGTGTTTTGCTACAATGAATTTGTTTTGCTTTTTTTCTTTTCTTTTAGATCGTGCTATGATTTTGTTTGTTTTCTTTATTAGATCTTTGTATCATTTTGTAGCTTATTACTAGAGAGCTGCGGTTTCTGTGTTCTTCTAGTAGATGATCGCCTAAATCCTGGAGCTGAGAATAGAGGGGATTAGAGATGTGCTGTGTTATAGACTGAATCCTCCATTGATAATATTGGGGTGCCCTGTCTTTGTGTGTTGGGGGGGGGGGGGTCTGGCAGAGAAAGACACGGTTCTCTTCTATTGTGACAGCCTGCTTCTAAAATGCCTCTGCTGGAAATGACTCTGCTGTTTAGTAAACCGATACAGAGCTGGGATTTATCTCCTGGTGCCTCCATGTCAAAATTCAGAAAAAATAGAAAAAAAAAGAAGAATCAGTAGTAATAAGATTACATGCTGCATGCTTATTCCTTTATACTGCACAGGCCTTCCCATATATATATATATATATATATATATATATATATATATATATATATATATATATATATATATATATATATATTTTAAGCAGTGCTTTAAAATGAAATGTAGCCTGTTCATTGCATTTAGCAGACCTGCCACTTGCCATGATTCATTGATTTGCTTGCTTTGTTTCATTGCATGTAGATAGCTGTCAATGATGTGATCATTTACCAATGGACAGTAGACTTGTTGCCTGCTTGGAGTATTTATTTATTTTTTATTAAAAAAAAAAAAGTTTCTATTGTACCCTAGCCATTGTGGAGTATTGAAGTTTAGACTGAAGTGGTAAACTTACAGGAAGCAAAGGCAAAGGGGTATTGGGGGGGGGGGGGGGGTGATCTAATCCCCCTCTCTCCTGCTCTCCTTACAGGATCTCTTTAAGAGAGATTAACTCTGTGTGCCCCATTGCAACAGATGCCAGATACAGCAGCTCCCTGAAGATCATTTGTTTTCCTGACAGGGAACATTTCTGAGCAAAGCATACTGGTTGCCATAGAGAGGAAAAGAAAAGGAGGAACACTAGCCACATTAAGCTATATATTTGTGCACTGGGCTTTAGATAAAAGGGCTGAGCTTTGAATCAGCCTCAGGGAGCAGACAGCAGAAAAAAAAAGACTTTAACTTGCTGCAACCAGCTTTATTTTTCTGTTGGGTTTCTTTTATTATTTTTTTTCCTTCCCTCCTTACTTTTAAAACGCACCAGGTAATTTTATAAGCTGTTCTTAATTTTATGTGATACGGTTTGCTGAGCAAAATAAACTTTTGAAGTGTTCCTTAAATAACGGATGATATGTAGTGTCCAGCAGGGGGCGCAGCTGGTGAGTAAATATACACAGGCAACTAAACTTATCTATTCGCTTATTGTTAAGTTGCCGGCTACAGCAATATATCACTTTATTTTCTGCTTTTTCGGCCGACATTAACCCCATCCTGGATCAGGGTATATTTTATCAAATAATCTGCTGTCATGTTTTTTTTTTTTATTCTTGAATACCGACTCAAGTGCAAACTCGCTTAGGGTTTGAATGAATTTATTTATCTTACAATTTCTGGTTCCTAACCTTTTAACACTTTGCCATGGTCAGATGGAGGGGACCCGAATTGAAAAAAAAAGTAGCTGAAAGATGTGCTAAACTTTTTTTTTTTTTTAAGGATTTTACCAATAACAAAACAGTTGTTCTTATAATAATAGAAATGCATACATAAATCATAACAATAGAATGTAAAAAAAATGAAATAATGTTTGTGTGCAGAGTAAAAATTATAACTTTTTTTTTACTGTATATTAATTGTTGATTTTAACAGTTTACTGGTATACTTTTTTAAATAATAATAAAAAAAATAGGTGGCAACAATTATCATTCAGTAATAAAATATACCCAAGTATAAATAGTAAAATGTACACAATTATAAACAATAAAATATACCCAAATATAAATAAAATCTACCAACAAGCAATTCAAAATGTTACTAAAGTAGCATAGTATCAAAATGAAATCCAATTAGTAAAAAGCAATTTTTGAAAAATCTATGAACAATAAAAATAAAAAAATCTAGATACAATAGCACAGAATAAAGCTTGTAGATAAAAACCACATGATGGTATGTGAACGCTGTATAGCTGTTTATTGGCTATTTAATTGATCATGGTAGTTTCCTAAACACAGCTAGTAAATGATGGAATATTAAGCAGCCCCTTGGCTCGGTTCCTTGAATTGGTAAACTTATTGTAGCAAGTACAGTAAAAAAAAAAGTTTAACAAACTTGTTAGCAGACTTAGCAGGAGAAGACTTGGAACAACAGGGTCCTGAGCTCGAACTCCCCATAAATCTTGTTTATAAGAGCAAGGCTTGACGTCTCATCCATGTAAAAGTTACCAGTATGAGCTTCACTGTATTTTATGGCTTTATTTCACTGACAGTCAATCAAATAGCTGTTTAACAACTGGCTCACTAATTAACATTATCTATTGCTATATCGAATTTATTTGTTGCATGCTGCACCTGCTTCGTTCTTACAAATTAATCAATTAGCACAGTCTACAGTCCACTCATTATTTCTATGTACATTCATTTTTTTTACATGCACCACATTTTATGATTTTACTTTATACCAGTGCATTTGACATATGCCTACAAAAGAAACCTAGATCCCTTGCCTGCAAGGCTTCTATAAAGAACAGTGTCTAGCACAGTTAACTCCTAGCATGCTGATTAGCACATAGGAGACACAATATCACACAACCAATGCACTACTGGGATAATAGCCTTTTTTTGCACTATCATCTAATTCAGTCCAATTTATTCTCTAACAAAGTTATGTATTGGTACACCCCATTAGGCTGCTGCAGAATTCCTGCTGAGAGACAATTCGCCCCTGGAATAACAGTGTATTGCATTAACATGCTATTGCTGCACAACGTATGCTCTTTAACAAAGTTACGACTTGCTACGTCCCATTAGTTTGCATGCTCCAGGACAGGTTGAAAGATGAGAGCAATGTTAGGTCTCTGTACCCTATCCTTCAGCCCTATATGATCATTCAATGCAGTGAGGTGGCCAGCTTCCATAATGTACTCGCCCAAGCAAGCATAAATCTATGTTGTATTGCTACACTTCTCTAATAGAATATCCTTGTAAAACTGCAGTCAGGGATGACCACAATAGTAACAAATAATAATCTAGCATCTGCACCAATTCCATATTATTTGCTAGAAATTGACACAATTAAAAAAGTACACACACCTCTTCCAACACAGGACAACAAAGAGGTAACTTTTCCAGTATACAAACTTCTGTTTATTGGTTGAAATGGTGAACAGATTACAATTGTGTTCCCTCTAGAGGATGTGCATTAGCTGTTAGGATGAAATATTGGAGGTTCAGTTCAGTGTCTAATAATTAATCTAGTGAAAGAGGGGATCCATTTATCTTTTCTTTTTTTTTTCTCCAAGTGTCTAGCATGGTGGGGACTCAGTTCACTGTCAGTAGAGCTTGTACATAGTGAGAGACAATTCTGCTGCCTGGTGAACTAAAACAACTCCTTACAATGGAAACTAGTGTAAAAGTGGGGATGTTTCCCCCTGTAGCAACCAGCTACAATCCTTGCTCCACTTGAAATATAAAATATATAGATATATAAAGAAATTTTTCTCTAGTTTTCACTCCTCCAGATATTATAAATCATCTCTATTTCTTAGTAAATAGGGCATGTAAAATAGTCAGTTTTTAATTCAAGATCCCACTTGCTTCAGGATGTTAGGTATATTACTTCTGTATTTTCTAGTGTAGCACTGCATTTTTCAGTCCATATTAGAAAAGCCCAATTCACTTTATAGAGTGGTTAAGCTAACAGCAGAGACGTGGTTTAGGAGTTGTGGTGAAAAGGTGAACAGTATTGGTGGCTTTGTCTAGTGAAAAACAGCGTGGGCTCTAGTGGCAGCTCAGTTTTAGTGGGTGTGGCCTGATTCTTAGGTTGATTTACTAAAACTAGAAAGTGCAAAATCTGGTGCAGCTGTGCATGGTAGCCAATCAGCTTCTAACTTTAGCTTGTTCAATTAAGCTTTGACAAAAAACAAAAACAAAACCTGGAAGCTGATTGGTTTCTATGCAGAGCTGCACCCGATTTTGCACTTTTCAGTTTAAGTAAATCAACCCCAATGGTATGTCTGCTATGTGTCCCTTTTGCTGGTTTCTAATAGATATTATATGTGTTTTACACACTAGGTTGGTTAGCCCCTGGTATGTTGTTTTTGGCACTTCTACCAGGCATACATGCTTTAACTAAACATATGGAGCTATGGGTGAGATTTACTAAAACTGGTGCACTCAGAATCTGGTGCAGCTGTGCATGGTAGCCAATCAGCTTTTAACTTTCACTTGTTCAATTAAGCTTTGCCAATAAAACCTGGAAGCTGATTGGTTTCTATGCAGTGCTGCAGCATATTTAGCACACTCCAGTTTTAGTAAATAATCCTCAATGTGTTTTCTATAAAAAATGGTAACTGAGTTTTATCAAAATGTTATCTTTTTATCTGTTTCACAGGCCACACGTTAATACCCTGATATTATAGTGAATAAGATTTCTATAAATACATACTGTATATGTTTCTTGTATATAGGTTTATTATAGTTATTATGTGCCTAGTTATGCTGGCCATACACTATACGAAAAATAGACCGAAATTTGGTCATTTGGCCAGTTTGTTAGTTTTTCGGCCAGTTAATGGGGACAAAATCGAAAATCGCTGGGACGTTTTTGAGCCGAAAAAACGAAGGACAAGTTTGGAAATTTTCTGCCGAGTGAACGATAAATTGAAAGGTTAATGTGCTTCCCGTCCGAACTGTTTGCACTAGGTATATGTAAAAAAATGAACAAAAAATGGATTCATTTATGTCCACTGAACAATTTATCGCTCATTACATGATGGCACTATCGTTTGCTCTCACGGCCAAATGTTCGTCTTTCAAAAATGGCTTTGGCCACTTTTCATATAGTGTATGGCCAGCATAACACAGACAGCCTAAGTGGCCAGTACAAAGTCATCACACGTGGCCTCTTATGGATTTCATTTGTAAGTCATGCACAGCGGTAACTTAGTTTAGTGGGTGTGGCCTGTTTCTGGGGTTGGTTTACTAAAAGTAGAGAGTGCTAAATCTGGTGCATCTGTGCATGATAGCCAATCAGCTTCTAACTTCACCTTTTTCAATTAAGCTTTGGAAAAAAAATATGAAAGCTGATTTCTAGGCAGAGCTGCACCAGATTTTGCACTATTCAGTTAGTAAATCAACCCCACAGTGACAGGCAGTAACAATATAGTTTATAATGCTGTATTTAATCATCAGTGGTCTTTCTGTTTTTAGATCATCCTATAAAAGCACAGCGTTGTGTGAATGTAGGAACATGATTTCTTAAAATGCAAAAACACATATAAAACAATTTATAAAAGTGTTTTCTTTTATCTAAAGCCTTGTTCAGACCTTTATGCTTAAAAACAAAAGCATTCCAAAAACACTCATTCAAAATTGTGGTTTGTATGTATTGCTATGTAAGTGACTGTTATACACGCATGTTTTGTATGTGTTTTCTGGGATGGAGAGCACACCTTGCTTTTTATATGCTGTTGCTCATATTAAAATGCAAGTTTAGTGCATTTTAGTGCATTTTACATGCTCCCTGCCATTCATCTCTATGGAAGATGCAGCTGCAGGAAGCAGCAGGTAAACTGGTACATGTAAAAAATGAAAACAAAATCACATGATATCATGTATATATGTACTACACCATTAAAAATGGTATAAAACACATTATGAGGTTTGCAGGCAGTGTGGAAATGTAGTATAATGCACAGTAACATCAAGGTTTGAATGTATCCTTCAATCTGTCACCAAGAAAAAAAGCAGCACTTTACGAATCAAATCAAGCCATTTTCATTGAGTATAGGCCCGGTTCACACTGCAGCGATGCGGGAAACCTGCAAATCCACTGTGGGTTCCTGCATCGAACGTCTCCCGCAGACAGTTCACACTGCCCTATGCGAACTGCTGGGAGTGTCAATTGAAAGTTAATGACACCCCCAATCAGTTCGCATATCGCAGTGCGAACTGCAAATTTGGACAGGAATTGGATTGCATTAGGTGTTCACACCCATGCGATCCGATTTTGCTGTGGACCAAAAAAAGGGTCCTGTGCGAGTTTGGTCTGAATGCAATGCAAATTCAGCCATACTATCTGTATGGCTGAAATCGCATCTCACAGAGATCGCATGTGATTTTCAGAGCGGTGCGAATCACATCCGATGTTGGACATCACACCAGTGGGAACCGGCCCAGGGGTTGATTTACTAAGACTGGAAAATGCAAAATCTGGTGCAGCTGTGCATGGTAGCCAATCAGCTTCTAAATTCAGCTTGTTCAATGAAGCTTTGACAAAACAAAACCCTGGAAGCTGATTAGTTTCTATACAGAGCTGCATCAGATTTTGCACTCTTTAGTTTTAGTAAATCAACCCATCCCCCCCCCCCCCCAGTTTCTGAACAATTGGTATCTTGTGATAATGAATTTATTCTGGGAACAGCCATCTTGAATACTTTGTCTGCAGTCCAGGTAAAGAGCTGTGTTGAGGGTTCCATATCTACACAGCATCTATGCAAATTTCTGCTGAAGCATTGAAGATTAAAAATAAGGCTTTAGAAAGACATTCAATATGAAATCTACCATGCTCAGTCAGCTTTACATTATTGTCACATGTAACTAGTTCAATATAAAATGTGAATATTCTCCATCCTTTTAATACAGGAAGCTAAGTCTATATCAGTGATGCTGAACTTCAGTCCCCAAGGACTACTAATGGTGCATGTTGTTCCTATTACTAGACAGGAACACTCCTGCATAAACTACTAACCTCTGTAGCAGAACACTTATGATCTCACCAATGAGTCCATAAAGACATCTAAAAACAAACACTTATGGCAGGTTTTTGGGACTTGAGGAACACTTATCTATAAGATATTTGCCTGTCCTCAAATATGGTTATTAAATGACACAAAATGGGCTCACATGAAAAATGAAAAGATGCAGTGGGGGAGATTTACTAAAACTGGTGCACACAGAATCTGGTGCAGCGGTGTATAGTAACCAATCAGTGTCTGACTTAAGCTTGTTCAATTAAGCTTTGACAGTGCAATCTGGAAGCTGATTGGTTAATATGGACAGCTGCACCATATTCCATGTGCACCAGTTTTAGTAAAGTTTTAGTTCCCCCAGTGCAGAGAGTACTGGAAGAAAACTCAAATTACTGTCTAATGGCCCGTACACACAATCTGAAAATCAAACAAAAAAGACTGCTTTCAAAGCGATCGTATGGTAATCGGATCGTTAGTACAGAGCTTTCGAGAGCTGATCACGACACTTCATCTGATATTATCCCATCGGACAAACACAAAAATTTTTCTCGAATGATACCAAATCGTACAATTTTCGTTTAATCAGTACAGTCATGATCCGAAAATACAATAGAAATACACTACAACACTTGACATCACTTCTGATTTGCGAATCCACTGCAGGTTACCATATGCAAACTGCTGGGAGTGTCAATACAATGTTAATGGCACCCTCATTTCAGCTCGCATATCGCACTGCGAACTGACAGTTGCATGGGTGTGAATACTCATGCGATCCGATTCTGGTGCGGACCAAAAAAAAGGGTCCTGTACGAGTTTGGTCCAAATGCGAAGCGATATCAGCCATACTATCTGTATGGCTGAAATGGCATCGCACAGACATCGCATGTGATTTGCTCTACAGTGCGGTGCCAATCAAATGCTATCTCGCAGAGCGCACTAGTGTGAACCGGCACTAAAGCAACCTTTCTCAACCTTTTAATACCAAAGGAATCTTTAAACATATTTCTAGGTCTCAGGGAACCCCTGGTAGAACCAATTCATTGGGAGTCCACCTGGAAGAATGCCCCCTTAGAGTGGTGGTCTGGCAGCCACCCTTACAGATGATCTTTGATGAACTTTGCAGGCACCATCATTAGAGGTCAATAGTCCCCAGCTTAAGGAACCCCTAGAAACCTCAGGAGGAACTCTAGGGTTTAAATAAACGATCAAGGGGTTAATATGGCGCACAATGGAGGTAGCCGAGTACATATAACTAAAAATGGTGGGGGAGGAAGGGGGTGGGTTGGGGGTTAGCATAGCCTGATGAAGGAGCACGCATGCTCCGAACACGAAGCACCGCCCGCCTCACCCCGCTCCAGGAAGTGAAGACGCAGGTCAGCACGGCGCTCCACGGAGGATCCATGACCGACATCCTGGCCACCCGGAGGCTCTGAGGACCCTCGGCACCACCGGAACAGCTACCAGGACCCAGGTCACAGAACTCACATCCCAGGAACCCCCCCACTGGCCCGTGACACCCACATCCCCCGAGAGCACACAGATGAAACTACTTTACATGCTGGTTTTTAGCAACTCAAATGTGGGTGTTTTTATCTATTGTAATAAATATTTTTAACATACATGCTGCACTTAGAGGGCGCCGTCCTTCTTTCTTTTTTATGGAACTCTAGGGTTTCACAGAACCCTGGTTGGGGCTAAACAAATTAATCAAATTGGTGATTGCATTTCACGACCACAAAAGAAATGGCAACATATCAGACTGCTGGGCAGTAACCTTTTGGGGGTTGATTTACTAAAACTGGAGTGCAAAATCTGGTGCAGCTCTGCATAGAAACCAATCAGCTTCCAAGTTTTTTTTTTTAACTGAACAAGCTGAAGTTAGAAGCTGATTGGCTACCATGCATAGCTGCACCAGATTTTGCACGCTCGAGTTTTAGTAAATCAACCCTTATATCTCCTTTATTGTTTATAATGGAATATATTAGTAATAATGGCTTACTTAGTGTTGTCATAGGTGGTGCAGTAAAAAAACAATGGGGATGATTTACTAAAACTGGAGAGTGCAAAATCTGGTGCAGCTGTGCATGGTAGCCAATCAGCTTCTAACTTCAGCTTGTTCAATTAAACTTTGACAAAAAAAAAAAAAACATGGAAGCTGATTGGTTTCTATGCAGAGCTGCACCAGATTTTGCACTTCTCATTTTAAGTAAATCAACCCCAATGGTATGTCTGCTATGTGTCCCTTTTGCTGGTTTATAATAGATATTATATGTGTTTTACACACTAGGTTGGTTAGCCCCTGGTATGTTGTTTTTGGCACTTCTACCAGGCATACATGATTTAACTAAACATATGGAGCTATGTGTTTTTCTATAAAAATGGTAACTGAGTCTTATCAAAATGTTATCTTTTTATCTGTTTCATAGGCCACAAGTCTATACGCTGATATTATAATGAATACGATTTCTATAAATACATACTGTATATATTTCTTGTATATAGGTGTATTATATTTATTATGTGCCTAGTTACACAGACAGTCTAAGTGACCAGTTTTTAGATGCTTTTTTTTTTCTGTGGATGTGGCTATGGTAAAAGCCAGAAACAGCCAGGCTCCCAGCACACACACTAAATGATTGATTGGAAACCAGCCTCTCCACACACGATTAATAGACTTTCCCCCTGGAGGAGTGAATACACGGCTTCCAATGCATTTCTCACCACACTACATACTGTAATGAATTTGCTGGCGGTAGAAGTACTCCAGCTGGAGGCACCTTGACTGCCCTGTAGTAACAATATAACTGTTTAACCTTTATTATTTAATATTAGAGTTAACTATCAGTTTTCCTTACCTAAATGCACCATTTTATATAAAAGCTAAACAAAGCCTATGTATTTTTTTTCCTTAGATGCCTATATTGATATCCTAAATGAGATCTGTCTAAATTGGCCTTAGTAAATGAATGTGAGTTAGAAACCTTAGATTGTAAGCTCGTTGAGGCAAGGGACTGATGCGAATGTACGATGTATATGTAAAGAGCTGCGTAAATTGACAGCGCTATATAAGTACCTTTAATAATAATAATAATAATAATAATAATAATAATAATATATAAGGCCTTAGCAGTTCTATGTGGATCCACTTTATCAAATCAATGTTGTTGTTGGATATTAGTCAATGTACCTCATTTTGGACCCTGAGTATATTCTTTATTTGGAGTATTTGGAGATTAGCAAAAAGAGCCTTCTAATAAAAATTGCAATAGATAACTATAGAGAAAGATACACAATATTAAATACATGACATAAATCAAAGATCTAGGCCTGGTCACATAAAATTATGGGTGTTGGTTTACTAAAGAAGTCATTTTTACACTGGGCTGATGAACCTCCCATGCCATCAAGCATCTGCTTCACATGAATTTGTTTTAACTCTTACCTATGCTGAATGTTTGAAAAAAAAAAAAAGCACACAAAATCTGTGATTCCTTTAGTAAATCACCACCTCTGTCCTGGCAGTATGTGAAGTCACTTGGTGTATATGTCGTTTGCTGGGGAGGGGGTATCTCACTAACTTTTGTGGTGTGTTTGAATACACAGAGGTCTCCTCCACTGACAAAGCTTAGAGTGGGCTTGTGAGCTGAACAGGCAGGTCTGTGCACTGTGTATTCTGTTGCTGGGAGATTCAATAGGGAGAGAGCATCCAGCGACCTGGCCTGCCAAAGGGAACAAAGAGATTGCAAATAAAGAGCTTCCCATGGCTGATTTCATATCTCAATGGCAAGCAGGGGAGACTGTGTGTGAAGGCTGGCAGGAGAGGGGGGCAAGCAGGCACACACAATTACCCTCCTGTATATAAATGCCAGATTTAGAACACCAGTGCTATATCGAAGGATTTTTTGAGTTTTGCACTTTAACAGTTCTTTGCTTAAAAAGAAAAAAATGAAAACATGGAGTCCACACTATTGCATCACTTTTGTTGTGTGGCAGAATGAAGGGGATGAGAAGTACACAAGTCTGGCTCAGTATTTGCATACAATACTGTTCATAAAAATGAGATGCAATTAATACAGTACTTTTTTGTAGCATGCTTTATCAATGCGTACATAATACACTGGCAATGAGCCCCCTCATGCGTGTAAAATGTGGGTGCAGGGTGAGCAGTGACTGCTCTTTGTCTTCAATGCTGTGCTCTTCTCCGGGGAGTGGGGGCATTTGGCGGACCCCTGCCTGGGTTTACATTCATCAAAGCATTATTTCCCTGGGGAGGAGCAGCACAAATGACCATAAATCCTGATAAAATTGGTTCTCCAGAAGTAATCTGCAATGCCAGATAAAAAACCTTGCTCATTTAAAACTGTACCAGTTTGATCACAGAATAGAGTTACCATTAACCATATTTATTTTTCTATTTCTGTTAAAGCACATGCCTGGTGGCAGAGGTGGCACATGTGAGAAGGGTTCAGTTCTGTTAAGTTGCATGGTGCCCCATGGTTAAAACCTGAAAGAAATGAAGGGTGTATTTGTTATCCATACAAAACCAATCATATTCCAGTTAACATTTTCTAGTGCAGATTAGAATAAAAGAAAATGAAAGGCTTGCTGTGGATGTCAGCTCAACTTTTCGTGTCCGCCAGTAAACATAAATAGATTTTGATTTACAATAAAATCTGTAATGACCAATCACAGCTCAACTTTCAGTAGTCGAACTACAATAAAGTTCATATTGCTGACTTTTCAGTGGCTGTTATAAATGATAGCAGAGACACTGCTCACTTTTACATTGTAATAAACAAAGTCCACAAAGCAAATCTATATTTAGAGCGGACCTTCACTTGAAAATGAAAGTTGCTCTTATTGTCTTCCACCCCCCAGTCTCTATATAAATTGCAGCTTTTTTTTTGGAGGGGGAGGGGATGAGTACTTTTTTAATAGGTACCCACTACCACTTCCTCAAGCAGCCCAAAGATGATCTGATTTTCTTTCTTTCCACCAGGGGTTGCAGGAATGAAAATTGCTTGATTCCCCCATCCACACAGTCAGTGTGGATGGTGGAATGCCTCCTGCAGTGCTATTGTGTTCTGCTGGCGGGGGGGAGGGGTAGGATTTGGGCGCAGGGAGGATTCCCGGTTGGCAGACCACAATGATTACTGCTATCTGATATAGCTGTAATCACATGTAAAAAATCTGCCAGGCTGGTTGTACCCAAGTCGATCAGTGGATTCACTTGGGTACAACCAGCCTGCCCATAGATGGATCGCATCTCGGCCTATCCCTACTGCACTGCATTTTCGATCTATGTATGGCCAGCTCCAATCTTCACTTAGGCTAAGATGCTGTTGCCTCGGCCTGACCCCCCTCCCCCCCGCCTGTAGCCTCCTAAGAAAATGTCACTTTACCTAAGATTTCAGAACCAGTATCCTATTTGATCTTGCACATGTGCAGTGGAAAGCTTGCTTTGGATCATCAGGAAATCACAAATAGCTCCCAAAATCCTAGATGGCAGCAGTGGAGTTCCGCAGCCCTAAAAAAAAATCGGCTTTCAGGGAGGACAGCACTGGACTTAATGGGCTGGTTAGTATCTGTTTCTTAAAACAGTGTTTCACCCCTTATAGTGACATGAGGTTGATTTACTAAAACTGGAGAGTGCAAAATCTGGTGCAGCTGTGTATGGTAGCCAATCAGCTTCTAACTTCAGCTTGTTCAATTAACCACTTGCCTACCAGCTCACATACATTTACTGCGGCAGGTTGGCAGTGCCGCGTGAATCGCCGTACCTGTACGGCGGCTCGCGCAGTTGCGGGCGGGCATGTGCTGCGGATGCATGCCCACCGGTCGGGTGGACTCGATGTCCGCCGACGACCTGCGATCGCCTAGTACAGAACGGGGATTTGCCAGTGTAAACAAGGTGGATCACCGTTCTGACAGGGGACATATCAGAGATCTTCTGTTTCCAGTGATCGGGAACAGTGATCTCTGTCATGTCCCAGTGAGCCCATCCCCCCTACAATTAGAACACACCTAGGGAACACATTTATCTCCTTGATCGCCCCCTAGTGTTAACCCCTTCCCTGCCATGTCATTTTTACATTGATCAGTGCATTTTTACAGCGCTGATCAATTAAATAATGACACTGGTCACCAAAAAGTGTAATTTGGGGTCAGATTTGTCCGCCGCAATGTCGCAATCCCACTAAAAATCGCAGATCACCGCCATTACTAGTAAAAACAATTTAAAAAAGTCCCTAAATCTATCCCATAGTTTGTAGATGTGATAACTTTTGCGCAAACCAATCAATATACGCCTATTGTGGGTTTTTTTTACCAAAAATATGTAGAAGAATATATATCGGCCTAAACTGATGAATAAATTTGTTTTTTTATATTTTTTTTGGATATGTATTATAGCAAAAAGTAAAAAAAATATTTTTTTTTTTTCAAAATTGTCGCTGTTTGTTTATAATGCAAAGAATAAAAACTGCAGAGGTGATCAAATACCACCAAAAGAAAGCTCTACTTGTGGGGAAAAAATGGACGTCAATCTTGTTTGGGTACAGCATTGCACGACAATTGTCAGTTAAAGCGACCCAGTGCCATATCGCAAAAAATAGCTTGGTCATTAAGTGGGCAAATCCTTCCAGGCCTTAAGTGGTTAAGCTTTGACAATAATACTTGGAAGCTGATTGGTTTTCAGTTTTTAGTAAATCAACCCCATGGTGTCTTTTTTTTAAATGACAGAATGCACAAAGAAGGTAACATTTCCATATCCTTGCCAAGCATTTTTTTATATAGAAATACAGACATTTTCCACCCTGGTGGTCATTTTCTGTGCTACAAGTTTTGTCTTTTGCTACATAACAATCACCCATACAGTACTATATTAAAAGACCCTTTGGGATTAAGATTTTTGCGAGCAATACAACCTATACGAGAATTGCTTGCACCAATCTGACAGTATCCATCAGTTATGGAATTGGTCATTATCACTTGCACAAATGCTGCAAGCATGCTGTAGCATGTTTCCAAGAAAAAGAGAATGATTCTTTTACAGCGAGCCCAATGTCCCCTGAGTCAGGTTGTGAAGAGTCTGACAGTGCTCTGCCTGGCTGTGCCTGGCAGACTAGTCACTTCACTCCAAACTTCCTCCAGTCTCCTATTGATTCTAAATCTGGCCATCTATAACCATCCCCATTCTGTCTTACAGTCTGTACCATCCTTAACCCCAGGAAGGGTGGGGTAAGGCTTAAAGATAGATTGGTTTTTCACTTGTGAACCTTAATATGTGTAGTCTGGCTTCATTTACTGTGGTTAGGTAGATTTAGTAGCAGATTGCTATACACAAATTCACATATTTCAGTTTATTTTTGGATGAAAGGAAAACATCAGAGAACATTTTCATGTGATTTGCAGCACAACTTGTATGTGAAAGGCATGGTCCCAGACAATATGGGGTTGATTTACTAAAGGCAAATAGACTGTGCAATTCGCAAAGTTGCTCTCTGCAAGTGCAGTTGCTCCAGATCTTAGTAAATGAGGTAAAGCTTCACTTTGCAAAGAATAGCCAATCACGTGCAAGGAAAATAAAAAAAACAGCATTTTTGCTTCCACGTGATTGAATGATGGAAGTCAGCAGAACTCTTCCTAATTTACTAAGCTCAGGAGCAATTGCACTTGCAGAGTGCAACGGCACTTTGCAAAGTACAGCGTCTATTTGCTTTTAGTAAATCAACCCCCATGTGTGATTTTTGTGTCATGCTGCACAGCCCAAACTTAAAGTTTGTTTGAGAATTTTTATCCCTTTAACCTCTTGCAGAATTGAGCAATAGTGAATCGTGGGGAAATTAATTTTATTATTATTATATTATTATTTTTTATAATTATTTATATTTATTTATGTTATTATAATTTATGATTTTGTGTTTCAAACTTCATCACACCCGGGCTGTTTACTAGACTCTGGTTTGGACAGATTTAAGTGTGTTATTGCTAAGAATTACAGGCCTACAATATAAAACGCCAAATTTCTATGCAAAATAATTGTACCGCTTTGAGACGCAAAAATGTGACATAATCATACCGCCAGGGAGGTTAAAAATGAAAATGGAATGTGAGAATGCATAATTTGTTTGCATAAATTTCATTGTGACAACAAAGCCTCACTCCTGGCAGGACAAAAAAAACCAAAAAAAAACCCAGCATTGCCCCCTCCCCTCCTAAACTACAAGGGTAAAATGCCTGTTAGGTCTATAAATATAGGAATAAGGTGTAATACTTACCTTAAGCCCTCGTTCACACTCAGGACAGGTTTGAAATTGTGCTGAACTCTATGATTTCAACCTGGCATTTCAGTCCGACTTTGGGGGCGATTTGACAGACTTCTGTGCGGGTTCAAGCACAGATGTCTAATGAAATCGCCCCCGAAGACTCCAAAAGTAGTACAGAAACTACTTTTGGGAAGGGGTGCGGCACGGCAAAGTCGGCGTCACACCGATTCGGACGATGCCATTGCCGGAAATAGGCTCCGATTTGGCATACGATTTGACATGTGAAATCGCATGCCAAATCGGCCCTTTGTGAACGTGGGCTTATCCTCACTCCAGCAGTCTCCCACTATCTATATGATCAATCCCCTGCAGCCTCGTCTCTAAAGCTCTCTCTCTCACCAAGGGGCCACCCACAACTTAGAGAATTGGAGAAAAGAGAAGAGAGCCAGCAGCTGAAGGATAAGTAGGGTAAGTATTGCAACCTTTTCTTCTATCCCCAAGACCTAGGGAGCATTAAATCTTTGTTGTAAAGGGGTTAAAGAGGAACTTCCCCTTATAATAAAAATGGCAACACCTTTATAAATGCCTAGTAATGACAAGCAAAATGTTTGTTTAACTAATAAATGTAAGATGACTTAATATCAGCATGCAGAGATGTACGCTGCTGTGATTTTTAGTGGAAAGGAGGATAGGTCCACTTGGGGGGGGTTCACATTTGCACCTGATAGCTGTTTTATATTGTAATTATTGTATTTACTTATTGTATAAGTATTTCATATACAGATATGGGGGTTGGGGGGGGGGGTGGTCTTCACGGGTTTATCTCTACTTACCTGAGCCTGATCGAGCTCCATTGATGTGCAAGAGAGCGGCTGCTCTCCTAGGTCTATACCTCCTCATTGGCTGAGGGACAGCAGCGGGAGGTATTGGCTTCTGCTGCTGTCAATCACAGCCAAGAAGGAGGGAGCAGGGTGGAACCAAGCTCCATTCTGTGGGTCTTCGAGTGGCTTGATATGGAGGCACTTGTCAAGAAGATAGAGAGCCCAGAGCACAAGGGACCTGAGAAGAGCAGAATCGAGACTGTTCTATGCAAACTTCTTGCACAGAGCAGGTAAGTATAACTGGTTTGTTATTTAAACAAAAAATAAAAGCTTTTAATATCACTTTAAAGGTAACTTCCCTTTTGCAAAAAAAATTAAAAATTCCCCTCCGGGTGATCTATGTACATTGCAAGGATTTTAACCAATGGTGGCCCGTCCATTAGGGGGCACGGGAGCTGCCTCCCTATCCATGCGTCTGACCCCCTAATCTACATTCGCGTGGCAGATGCATTGATTCCTATGGGGGGGGGGGTTTGAAGCACAGAGGCTCTAATAGGCTTCAAAATAGGGTGAGCTCGGGGTGCAGAGCACTGCGCTCCGAGCCCACTCATTTGTGTGACCATAGCGAATGAATATTCAATATTCTCACACTGATCCTCCTCCCGTCTAATTAGGAACCGTGTTGTGAGACCCGTCACCTGATTGGCTGACCACAATCACACGTATATCACACAATTTAAAATAACAGCCAAACCTGTAGTTGCCCTATAGGAGCCATTGTTATAAATGTATTTAGATACAGCCTCCTAACTGAACAAACTACACAGAATACATGCAGAGTAAACTTTGGCCTTAGGTCAGTGAACGTTCACTTAGAAATGGGAATGTTCATTTAGTTTAGTGAGTACAGTGAAGCAGTGTGCGTGATTTTACCATGCACGTGATTGGATGTCAACAGTGGATATACAGAACTCTTTTACTAACCTAAGTGAACTTTTATATTGCTAGCTTATTATCTACTGCTTAAGTAAACCCTATTCTTCTACATTTAAATCAGAATTTCAGCACTGCAGAGCAGTCTGAGACAGCTCCAAAATGTGGTTTCAATTACTAAATGAATGTTCACTTAGAAAAGTGAACATTCACTTCAATCATTGTGCTGACTCTAATCAATGATGTCTTGTCCAAGGATAATCTTGTATCTAAACGATCTTTTATCAGACACCTCCTTATCCTCATCCTCATCCTTATCTTCATCCACCCAAAAGGGGAAGTTCCGCTTAAAACACTCCACCCCCCTGCCATATTTAGCATGTCATTTTATTTGGGGGGGGGCTGGTACCTAGTTACGACAGGTACAGGCTCCCAATTCCGTTTGTCTCACTTTGCCGGAAGTTCTCCTCCCTCCCTGCAGTTTTCTGGGACACGCCACAGGTCCCAGAACAGTGACCGCCGTTGGAAATTTTTTTTGGGGTGCGGCAAACAGTATGCCAACTACCCCACCCCCCCATTGGTCGATTGGTAGGTAGGTAGCACTTACCCCATCACCAGCGACGGCGGCCTCCCATTCTCCTGGTCATCAAGGCAGCTTCCATTTCCTCCCTTCTCCTCGGCACCCAAACGGGAGTCTTCTCTTTTTGGCCAATCGGAAAACAGGGCTCACACCCGCTTCTGATTGGCCGGATTGAGAATCAGTGTTTAAATATTAATTCGCTGTTGTAATACACCTGGGTGGGCATCCTCTGTGACCTGAGCCCACCCTATTTTAAAGCCTATTACAGCCTCTGGCTCTAATCAGGTGCTTAAAAAAAAACCCTGGCCGCTGAAATTCATGCACCCAGTGCATAGGGGGTGCCCACAGCGGGCGTGGGTAGATTCATGCTATGCTATGCATGAATCTATCCATTACCATATAGGGGGGTGGCGAGGAGAGCAGGGGTGGTGCCCGGGCGCCCCTAATGGACGGGTCTTCACTGTTCTAGAACATTACCTGACCATTCAGCAAGCGCAGCACGTCTCGTGCATTTGCAGTGCGCACCCGGCTGTGAAGCCACAAGCTGTCACACCTGGGTTCCCACATTTGAAATGCCGGCACCGGGGAGTGGAAAGGGAGAGAACAGAGGGTTCAGGTGACGCTGGACCGTGGGATAGGTAAGTGTGTGTCTATTAACAGTCAGCAGCTACACTTTTCGTAGCTGTTGACTGTTGATAAACACAAAAACGACTGGAGCTCCTCTTTAAGCTCACCACACACATTACAATCTCCTTTAGATCTACCAACAACTAGGCAGTGCAAAGCCCTGCCTGATTGGATACAACTTGACTGTATATTTAGGTAGGTCCTCGTATTACATGGTTTTGAAAAATCTAAAATTGATATACAGAGATTGTATGGTCAGATTATAACGGGTCTGGTCACTCTGGTGACCCTGAGACTGCTTAGTAAATAAGATGAAGCTGTACTCACTTCAGTCAGCATCTCAGACTGTTGTGCAATACTGAGATACTATTTACTAAAAACTGGACAGTGCAAAATCTGGTGCAGCTCTGTGCAGAAGGCAATCAACTTCCAGCTTTTATTGTTAAAGCATAAAGGGTTTGTAAACCCTAATGGTTTTTCATCTTAATGCATTCTGTGCATTAGGCCCCTTTCACACTGGGGCGGTTTGCAGGCGTTATTGCGCTAAAAATAGCGACTGCAAACCGACCTAAAACTGCCGCTACTGTTTCTCCAGTGTGAAAGCCTGAGGGCTTTCACACTGAAGTGGTGTGCTGGCAGGAGAGAAAAAAAACTCCTGCAAACAGCATCTTTGGAGCAGTGAAGGAGCGGTGTATTCACTGCTCCTACACCGCTCCTGCCCATTGAAATCAATGGGGCAGCGCGGCTATATCGCGGCAATACCGCGGCTGTAGCGGTGCTATGCAAGCGGTTTTAACCATTTTTCAGCCACCAGGGGGGGTTAAAACTGCACAGCTAGCAGCCGAATACTGCCGCAAAAAGGATGGTAAAGCGGCGCTAAAAATAGCGCCGTTTTACCGCCGACGCCCCCACCGCCCCAGTGTGAAAGGGGCCTTACGGTGAAAAAGCTTTTGTGCTGCAGCTCCCCCGCAGACCCCCCCTTTTTCTTACCTGAACCTGATCATTCCAGCGACGTGGGACAAGCACAGCCGCTGTCTTGTGTCCTCATTGGATAGATTGATAGCAGCAGGAGCCACTGGCGTTGCCAATCAAGTGTATGTATGAAAGTGAAAACAAAAGAAAATCCCAAATTCTGGGTTGTCCCCAGAAAAGTAATAGAGGGGAAATTATCCAATGGGGACACTAGTTCTGGTGATCTGGGGATCCCCAAGGAATTCCCTTAATTTTGCAGGGATTTTCTCTCACTTCCTGTTTGGCTATGGGACAGGAAGTGAAGGGAAATCTCCGCAATGGGGCACAGATGGCGAAAAAAAAATCTGACAGGGGTTATAAACTTTTCTTGCTCTATCCAAATTAAAAAAAAAGTTTTGCCCATATTTCTGTGTTTAATTTCCCTTGCATGTGACTGGATTTTCAAAGTGAGCATAAGTTTGCCCTGTTTACCAACTTTCACTTTGTAAAGTGAGCAGCCATTACTCCTTTAGCAAATCAAACCCACTGGGGGTTATTTATGAAAGACAAATCCACTTTGCACTGCAAGTGCACTTGAAAGTACATATGGAAGTGCAGTCGCTCTAAATCTAAGGGGTAGAACTGAAATGAGTGGAAGCTCTGCTGGATTTTATCATCCAATCATGTGCAAGCTAAAATGCTGTTTTTTATTTTCCTTGCATGTCCCCCTCGGATCTACAGCGACTTTACTTCCAAGTGCAAATAACCCCCACTGTGTTCACTTTTTAAATTCATGCTAAGTAATCAGCAGTGGAAAACAACGTGTTTTGTATTGTTTTCAATCTGTGACACCTTTGCAAAGAGCAGATCAACAATTGAATCTGAAGCAGGGAATTCTGCAGACAATTATCGATATGTAAACAGTTTTTCATCTTAATGCATACGTTATCTAATTAACAAGCTGCTAGATGACCAAGCATTCAATAGCAGGTGACAGATGTCCATAAGTGATACAACGTGCATTTGATTGTATTTCTTTACATATAACAAATCACTCCTGTTGGATAATTTCTATATATTGAATGTGAAATATTTGTACTCCTGGTAGGTGACATATGAACCCACATCCACTGCATACAGGATATGCATTTTCCATTTCTACTATTTGTCAGTTTCAGATCACCACTCAGACCTGCAAATGAATTGAGCACAAGGGAAAGCACGTCCCCTCTCGGAGATAGGAGGGTGGGTTAGAGGGCAGTGGATGTGGGATGAGCATCAGACATGTGAGGGCAGGGTTCTTTGCGTTCTATTTTCTCTAATTAGAGGAAGATGTGGAGTCTTGGAAATGTACTGGAGCTTAGCAGTTTAATGCTGGAAGGCACACAATAAGTAAGGGATAAAAGGATCTGGGACTGAAGTTACTTTCTTAGTCTGACACATCAGTGCTTGGGAATCCACTGACACAGTTTTGGATTCCTTTGCTGGGTTCATGCATAATACAGTATGAGACGCTGTACAATGAAGCACACATCTGTTTCAGAAACACACTGTCAACTGTATAGACATACAGGAATTCAGAGATATTACTGAACAGCATACATTACTATAGTACAGTATACAGTGTGCAATGAAGAAAATCAGAATGAATGGAAGAATTCTCTAGGGCAAGTGGGGACACGTGCTTTTTTTAGTGCACTGATGTTATTTATACCAGCGTGCATTATAACTAGGGATGAGATTTGGACCCATCTTGGGTCTATGGTGGATGTTACGTTTTCACGGTTCGGTTTAGGCAGCCCATAAATGGGTAAGGTCTTTTTGTTCAACCAGCGAAAAAAACTGACCTGATTCACCCATCCACACACTCACTGTGAATGGGGAAATCTTCTCTGCTGAGGTATTGTATTCTGACAGTGGGGAGACTTTCTATAGCAAGGAGACATTCTATAACCACTTAAAGCGGAGCTCCACCCCCCCCCTACCAAAAAATTTAAAGTCAGCAGCTACAAATACGGTCCTAGACAGTGACGACCCATTCATTAGTGGCCGCCCCCTCTATTCACGTCCGCCACCCCCATGCTCTATCCACGACCGCTGTTTTGACAGGACTCCCCACCACCTATTCATGCATCCAGCCCCTTTCAGGACGCCGGGGACATGAATTACAGCAGCAGGGGTATTTTTTTTGAAGCACCTGATTAGAGCTAGAGGCTCTAATAGGCTTCAAAATAGGGTGGGCTCCTGGCGCAGAGCATTACACCAGGTGCCCACCCAGGTGTTACAACAGCGAATTAATATTCACTATTGAAACACTGATCCTCAATCTGGTCAATCAGAAGCAGGTCTGAGACCCGCTTTCCCATTGGCCGAAAAGAGAAAAGTCCAAATTGGCCGCGGAGGATGGAGGAAACAGAAGCCAGCAGGATGCCAGGGGAAGGGAAAGCCGTCGCTGCCGCCGAGCAAGGGAAGCCACCGGTGAAGCTTGGGTGAAGCTCTGCCCACCATAGATGGGATAAGTGCACCAGACCCACCTGGCCAAATGACCATCGACCAACCTCCGACCGACCGGGGGGGAGTGGTACTGTTTGCCGCCCCCCAAAAACAATTACTGCTGGCCGCCACTGGTCCCAGATGCAGCCTTATACGGGGAAATACATCGGAAGAAAATAGGAGCTGAAACCTTACTGTGCTCCGTACTTGGTGGTGTAAGCTGCAGACGGTAGATAGCTCTACCGTTCATTTTTTATCTATATGCTGTAAGTGCATTCATTTTAGTAAACAAATACTTTGTTTGGTCGTACTGCACGATGAGTCTTCCTTCTTTTTATACATACATGGCCCAATACTAAGAATAGCTGGCTCGAGGCTCACAATGAGATCTGGGGTGGAGAGTGAGGCATCTATGGTTAAACATATGACTGTATACAGCGGAAGTCTATCAGCAAGTCCTGACCAATGATTCATGACCGGGACCTGCTGATCAGCTGTCTCTAATCAATGCCCAGTGCCAGTGTCATTAGTACAATGACAGCATATAGTATTAGCACTGATCACTGTATTAGTGTCACTGGTGATGTCAGTGGCAGTTAATCAGTTCACACCCCCCGCCTCTGTTAGGGTCAGATTGCTTGCAGCACTATCACAATCCCATTTTAAGTTGCTAATCACCTCCATTATAGTTTAAAAAAATAATTCAATATAAACAACATAGTTTGTAGACACTATAACTTTCATGCAAACTAATCAGTATACACTTATTGTGATTTTTTTTTTACCAAAGACATGTAGCAGAATAAATTTTGGCCTAAATTTATTATTTTTAAAAAGAAAAAAAAAATGGTCTTCTTTTGTTTTTATCGCAAAAAATAAAAACCCAGTGGTGATCAAATATCACTAAGGCCGGGTTCATACCTATGCGAATTAGATGCGGGTTTCTCCGCATCTAATTCGCATAGCAGGAGAATGTGACTGGCTCCCTATGGAGCCGGCTCACATATCTCCGTTGCGGCTGCGGAACATACTGCACAGTGCGTCTTTGGCTCCGTTTCAGGGCCGAATTCAGGCATAGATTCGTCCCTGATTCGTCCCTGAAACGGGGAACAGGAACGCACAGCGCTCCTGTGCAATCCACAGCAGGTTCCAGTGTGAACTGAGCCTAAAAGAAAGCTCTATTTGTGTGTAAAAAAATGATATAAATTTTGTTTGGATACAGCATTGCATGACCGCACAATTACCAGTTAGAGTAGCGCAGTGCTAAATAGCAAAAAATGGCCTGTTAATGAAGAGGGTAAAACCCCCTTAGTGCTTAAAGGGGTTGTAAAGGTAAATTTAAAAAAAAAAAAAAATAACAAACATGTTATACTTGCCTTCACTGTGCAGCTCGTTCTGCACAGAGTGGCCCCGAACCTGCTCTTCTGGGGTCCCTCGGCGGCTGTCTCAGCTCCTCCCCGCAATAACTAACCACCTTAATGCGAGCTCTCTCGCATGGTGGTTAGTTATTGCGGGCGCGCTCCCGTGATACAGCCGGCGGCTATAGCCGCTCGCTGTATCACTCGGCCCCGCCCCCGGCGCGCCGCGTCATTGGCTGTGATTGACAGCAGCGCGAGCCAATGGCTGCGCTGCTTTCAATCCATCCACTATAGCCAATCAGCGACCAGGCTGATCGGCTGAATGGAGGTCGGGAGCGAGCGGCCGAGTTTCGAGGTGTCAGGTAAGTAAAACGGGGGGGCTGGGGGCGGCGGTATTTTCAAAAGTTTTTTCACCTTAATGCATAGAATGCATTAAGGTGAAAAAATTTATACCTTTACAACCCCTTTAACTGAATTTGACAATTGTTTGTTTATTAGCCCAACAAAAGGAACAAAGTGATTAGGATTCGCCCTTCATAGACTTCAGTGGGATTTGGGGAAAGTTTGGATTTTACGAATTTGGAGAATGTTTCACACAAATTGAACACAGGCAAATTCTCTCATCCCTAATTATAATCTGATGGGGGATCTTGAAGTATTTCAGTGTTGGGCCCACCATACATTAGTCATAAGGGCTCACCAAAGAAGCAAAGTGAATATAACGGACTGTGAAACTACTGTGCTTTTTGTGCCTGGTTTAAGGGCAGAGAAAGCTTACAAAGCAATGGGGCTCCAGGCCAGCTAACAGTTTTGACGTCCCCCAATTCCTTCCATTGACATTTATAAGAATTCTAATAGGCACAGTGATTGTCTATGCTGGCATGGCCTATCCCATTAGACACAAATTGCTCACAAGTACATCCTCCCATGTAAAGAAACAGGCAAGTGCACAGCTTTGGCCAATTTTGCTTTCCCCCTGATGTACTGCAGGAGAATAAAGGTTGTAGCTGGCCTTCACTGGGCAATCCATTCCTGCCTAGTTTGCCTAGAGCAGTGGTTCTCAACCTTTTTTCAGTCAAGGCACCCTTTAAAATTATGCACAATATGAAATCTCCCTCCAAAACTATGGACAGTCTTGAGGCGCCCCATTCTAAAATGTAAAAATTATTCTGATAGTTTTACATAATGCAGAAACATCAATACATGTAGGAGACCCAACGTTAAAGGTGATTTATTCTTCCAAAGCAAATACACTTTTACACTTTTGCAAACTGGTACTGACTAGTATTCCAATGTTTCTCTTCTCCCTCGGTTTTTCTCCATCACTTAGCTAATGAGAACTCAAAGCTGATGGAGAGAGGTAAGGGAGGGTCAAACAAGGATTATATACAGGCAACTGACATCCTCCCTATCAACTGATGATGTAATTGGTCGTTAGGAGGTTGGCAGCTGGAACGTTGTAATGGTGCACAATGAAAACCGGTGGCTTTGTGTAACTAAAAGGCAGGTTTCATCTACCCACTGGCTTGTATACAATTTTGGCACAATTTTTAGGTATTTTGCCAAGGCACCCCTGAAGAAACCTCAAGGCACCCCAGGGTGGCTGGCCTATAGGATGATCCAGTTCTGGCTTCTGGTTCCAGGCATGAAAAATATGGGACATGGGAACCCCAACACACTACCTATTTTCTATATATATATACCCTCTTGAGAGAACTGTGTGAACTGTATTATTCTTGTGCTTGGGAGATCTTTCTAATAATCCATTAATAAATACTTATAGCAGTTCAATGCGGCACTAACGTTTGATGACTGGCTTTCACAATGCAAGTGTACAAGGAGAAGGTTAAAGCAATTTAGTGCAATAACCTAAGATTAAACAGGTGATTTTTGGTTGCCCACCTAATGGTGGATAATATTATTTTTATGCCAAAAAAACAAAACCACATAAGTGGTTACATAATATTCACTAACAAGGAGGATTGACGGTCATTTGTATGGTCACCAGTCCCCTCCATAGCGCGATTCCATTTTTCCAATTTGATTTCATTGTGTTTGTGTTGCATACAGGAATTCGCAGCTTTTATATATTTTTAATTGTCTACACACTTCACCTATGCGCAGTTTCTTTCCCCTTTTTTTTTGCCCATTCTATTGCATACAGCCAGGATAAGACAAAGGGATTATACAGATTTTTCTCTTTCAAGGAAATGCATTTTCCAAGAAGACAATAGGGTGATTTACTAGAGGAGAAGAGATTCAGTGACACCTCCTCCTCCTTGTCACTATGTGCCAAGACGCATAGATACGGAGTGATCTCCTCCTAATATCTGCCTGACAGTTCTGTCTCTGGCATGATTGGTCAGAACTAGCAGGTGTCGCAAGAGGAGACAGTGTACAGTGCCATGGAGGTACTGACTACTTGCTACCAGTTGTCACTAATTATGCAGGGGGCAGTGGGGAGCCTGCGGAATTGTGCACAATGCATGCTAGTACCAGCAATGAATCAGAGGGGCGGGAGGGTTATAACCTTGCCACCAATAAAGGTAGTATAGGGGGGTTATAGTTACATTTTGTAACCCTCATTTCCACAACTTCATTGGTGGCACTTTTAAAGTAGTAGGAAAGGCTATAAAATACACTACCTTTAAACATTGGAACCTCAGTGTTCTTATATTTGCTGCATACAGTTTCTAATATATCTCAATCTAAATACCTTCTTTCGACTTTATTTGCAAGCGATCACGTAACCTCAAAGCTCCATTGAGAGGGTCTGTCTGCAAAGCTGGCAGAACAAAACCCTTCTATCCTTTACAGCCAAGAAAGCTGCCATCTTAGCCTCTGATCTACAGTTGCAATGATTCTGCACATGTGATTAGCTATGACACCACCAATTGATGGCCTGAGTTCGGTTGAGAGTACATGCAACTGTGAAGGTTATCATTCATGGTATAAATCCACAATATTGATAGAGGCAACACGGAAGCTTCTTAATGTAAATTCCTTATTGGTTACATAAATGCTGATACAGAATCCAAAGTGCTAACGTGCTTCAGCTTACAAAGCCTTCCTCATAGCATACTATAGTATGGGTCAGCAATTATGCAACCAATGAAGTATTTACATTAAGAAGCTTCTGAGTTGCTGGTTATCAATATTGTGGATTTATGCTGTGAAGGGTGAACGCCTTATGCCGTGTACACATGGGCAGACTTTTCGACCGGACTGGTCAGGCGGGACAAATCCGTCGGACAATCCGACCGTGTATGGGCTTCATCAGACCTGCAGTGGACTTTTTCAGTCGAAAATCAGACGGACTTTAGATTTGGAACATGTTTCAAATCTTTCCGACGGACTCGAGTCTGGTCGAAAAATCCGCTCGTCTGTATGCTAGTCCGACGGATGAAAACCGATGCTAGGGCAGCTATTGGCTACTGGCTATCAACTTCCTTATTTTAGTCCGGTCATATGTCATCACGTACGAATCCGTCGGACTTTGGTGTGATCGTGTGTGTGCAAGTCCGGTCGCTCGAAAGTCCATCAAAAGTCCGTCTAAAGTCCGTCAAAAGTCCGTCGAAAGTCCGTCGGAAAGACCGTCGGACCTTTGATGCCAAAAAGTCCGCCCGTGTGTACACGGCATTTGACAGAACACCGGTCTTCTGCCTCCACACTTTGAATAGAGTGGTTGAGCTTGGGTAAGATTTGTCTTCTTCTCATTCACGTAATGCCTTGATTTGTAAATGTTTTGGGAAATAGTTGCATCGAAGGGTTTTGTTTCGCTTTCACTTTTTCAAGAATGACAATGCCTTAGAGCTATGGATGTCAGTGGGATGATGTCACCGATCTAAGGATTTGGTGGCGTTGAAGGCCTTCTACAGACAAGAACAGAGATTAGAGCTTTGCGGTCATGTGACCTTATGCAAAAAGAAATATAAAATGTATTTGCATTGACATTTAGGCTAGGTTCACACCGCTGCAATATGATTTTAAATCGACTTTGAGAGCAATTATGTAGTGCAACTTGGATGCTAAAAATCATGCCAGAATCATGCCAAAGTATCACAGAAACCTTTTCCAAAATTGTGCTATGCTGAGTTGCATTGATGTGAATGGGCACTATTGAAAACAATGTGGTTTCCATTGTCATGTGATTCTATGTGACTCCAGTCTGAAATTGTATTCGTGTGAACAGAGCCTTATGAGAAGCCTTACGCAGGAAATATATTAGTAGTGGGTAGGCAACATTATTAGGTGTTATTCAAAGTTTTTTTTCTGTTCACGAAGAGGGCCCCATAAAAATGTTGCCATGGGGCCCTGTGATTTCTAGTTACACTCCTAAAGCGACTGTTCACACAGTGCACGTGAGTGAGTAAGTGAGCTTTGTGAATAATTTGAAGCTCTGTACATTTCAATGTATATGAAAAGAAGACAGTTTTTTTTTATTTCACTGGCAAGTGATTGGGGATTTAGTAAATAAACCCAAATATTTGAAATAAGTACAACACTTTCATGGCAGAATCTGGCACAAAATTGAAGTTGAAATTGGAGTGAAAATTAAAGCCCTACTCTGGTCAAAATATGGTCCTCCCTTCCCATTCCTCCCTCTTAGAACTCTCTAACCCATCCTTTATTTTCCCCTAGCTTGTGAAGCAAGCTACCTTCTAAGTCCCCCATCTAGGTCTATCACCACTGCCATTTCTGGTCATTGGGAACTGCTACTTCAGCGCTGCAGATGCTCCATCGCTGGCTGGTCCCCTATTGTCCCCCTAATAGCACTTCACTCTTCTTATGTGTTCTTCTGGGTTCTGAGAGGACCCCACCAGTGGGCAACCAATAGGAAGTGTCCATATAAAAAAGCCAATGATGTTTACCTTAGACAAATTATGCTATAAACAAAGGAAGAGAGGAGACTCTGCCCTGGAGGATCACATGGCTGCAACATCTAGTAAGTAAAATGCGCACTTTGTTTTTTTACTGCCAGCAATCGGTTATAGGGGGATTTTATTCTGGAGATCGGCTTTAGGTAGAAAGGCCTTACAAAACAAAACTAATGTAGCCAGCACAAAATTATTAGTTAGCTGCAACATATAACATTTTTTTTTTGACTTTAGATATGCAAGAAAGCTGGTCTTGAGAGAAATATGGAGACTGCTATCATATTGAGCTCTCCTTTGAAAATGCTAGTGTGCTGGGTGTCATGGGGACACTCTTGCTTCAACTGAGTAACTAATCTGAATTTTTAGATTCAAACTTCTGACCTTTTATTGCATCTGAATGCACACTTAAGTCGGGTACACACTAAAAGTTTTTTTTTGAGCAACCCAGCGAGTTGCACGAAAAAAAAAAAAACCTGACAGCTCCAGTCGCAGCCGCTGTATTAACCATGGAAAGTTAGTTCAGAGATCTCCCCCGTTGAGCTGTTGTGTTCTGACAGGGGGAAGGGTCCCCCCACCAGAACACTTCAATCAGTGGTCTCTGCCATTGCCTCGGAGCACTGATTGGGAGTCGGTCAGCTGCTGGTTTTCCAGCATGCATATCGAACAGCTGATGGCCCAACGGGCGGCTTCTGTCAGACAGACTGACATACACACGGGCCGAGTGTCGGCCGTTTTTTTTTTTAACCGGCCATTGTCTCCCGATATTTGACCCGTGTGTTCTGGGCTTTAGTCCAGGTCTTTGATTTAGATAATATTGAGACTGGTGGGTCAGCAGTATAGCTAGGAAATCAATATACAGTATTTATAGAGTGGGCAGCTCCTGTATTCTTACCATAATACATCCAAGTCCAATACATTGTCCGAACTTCAATCTATATAAACTTTATAGAGGAGCTGAATTCTGGAAGGTATGCTGAAAAAAGGCAGGTATAGGGGAAAGGAATAGCCACAAGTTTTGTCGTAGGCTCTCTGCAGCTGATCTTTCCCCATTACTGACACACCATGCCTTGTTCTGCATTGTCTCTGTGCAGATGCAGCCATGTTGATAGAGGCAGAGTTTTGCTTCCTTATGTCAGAGCCTCCAGCAAAGAGAACAGTGAGCAGCACAATAGTGGCATCACCAAATCTCACTCCAAATCTCCTGACACTAGCAGTCAGAGGTAGCAATGCCTAAAGCCAGCCATAGACGGAGTGAAAGTCACTCGATTTTTCATCAACACTGTCAGTGTTGATTGGGGAATCCCTCCTGCAGAGCTATTGTGTTCTCCTAGCACCGGGAGAACACAGTGATTACTGCTAGCGGCTAACACAGTGATTACTGCTAGCGGCTATAATAATAATCACATGTAAAAACCTGACAAGCTGGTTGTACCCAAGTTGATGGATCGATCAATGTGGGTACTATCATTATTGTACAGGATTTATATAGCGCCAACAGTTTGCGCATCGCTTTACAATGTGAGGGCACACGGTACAATTACAATACAATTCGATATAGGAGGAATCAGAGGGCTCTGCTCATTAGAGCTTACAATCTAGAAGGGAGAGTCAAATGATACAAAAGGTAATAACTGTGGGGGGTGAGCTGATGGAGAAAAAAAAGTACAGTTGTTAGGTGTGGGCAGGATAGGCTTCTCTAAAGAGAACAGTTTTCAGGGATCGCCTAAAAGTGGATAGAGTTGGACAAATTGGGATAGAGAATTCCAAAGGATGAGAGAGGCTCTGGAGAAGTCCTGGAGGTGAGCAGGGGAGGAGGTGACATGAACTAGAGAGCAGGAGGTCTTGGGAGGAACAAAGAAAACGATTTGGTTGGCATTTTGAGACTAGGATGGTGATGTAGTTGTGGGCCAAATTGTAGATGGCTTTGTTATTTATTGTTAGTATTTTGAATTTAATTTGTTGGGTAAGTGGCAGCCAATGGGGGGATTGGCAGAGAGGTGTAGCAGACGCAGAGTGGTTTATAAGGTGGATGAGTCTGGCAGCAGCATTCATGATGGGCTGAATAGGGGATAGCCTATTTAAAGGTGAGCCAATGAGGAGGGAGTTGCAGTAGTCGATACGAGAGATAACCAGGGAGTGGATTCGAGTTTTGTGGTGTCAATAGTTAGGAAAAGATGTATTTTGGAGATGTTTCATCGGTTGAGGCAGCAAGCTTTGGAAAGTGATTGAATGTAGGGCCGAAAAGAGAGTTTAGACTCCAGGATTACACATAGCACCCAGAGAAGGCAGGGGAAGGGGCATGTGGGGGAGGCTATCAGCTGACCCAGGGAGGAGGTGTGAAGTAGGGGGGAAATCTGTAGCGTGGAGATTTCATCACGAATTGAATCTATATTATTTTTGAAGTGATTGGCAATCTCCTGGGCAGTGAGTGAGTTAGTTGGTGGAGGCAGTGGAGGACGAAGTAGAGAGTTAAAAGTGTTGATGGGGACTGTATGAGAAGGTGATAAAATAAGTCTGCTTGGCAGTGTGGAGGCAAACATTTTATTTTTGGAGGGCAGATTTGTATTGGTTGAAGTCCTTGTGAGACTAATGCCCCATACACATGGCCGGATTTTCCGAGGGAAAATGTGTGCTAGGAAATTCCGACCGTGTGTAGGCTCCATCACACATTTTCCATCTGATTTTTTTTTTCCATCGGATCGAATGTTTGAGAGCAGGCTAAAAAAATTTTCTGACAACAAAATCCGTTGTCGGAATTTCCGATCGTGTGTACACAAATCCGACACACAATGTGCCACGCATGCTCAGAATAAATAAAGAGATGAAAGCTATTGGCTACTGCCCCATTTATAGTCCCGACGTACGTGTTTTACGTCACCGCGTTCAGAATGATCGGATTTTCCGACAACTTTGTGTGACCGTGTGTATGCAAGACAAGTTTGAGCCAACATCCGTCGGAAAAAATCCTAGGATTTTGTTGTCGGAATGTTCGATCAATGTCCGGCCGTGTGTACGGAGCATTAGTCTTATGCCACAGACTTCTGGTGTCATCTGTTGACAGGGTTGTAGAGAACAGGGCCTGATTCTGTGTGTAGTGAGGGGGGCAAGCTCATCCAGGGCAGAGGACAGGGATCTTTTGTAAACAGAAGTGGCTACATTGGGGCAGGACAGAGGTGAGATTTTTTCATAGAGGTGGTAAGTAGCAGAATAGAGAAGAGAAGGGTTGGCGGGTAATTGTTAGGCGGTTGGAGGGAGAGGTGGTGGAAGACAGGAAAAGGATTGTTGGAGATGTTGCACAGGGTGCATAGGTGGGAGAATGCAAGGTTGAGGGTGTTGCCATCAGAATGAGTCAAAGCATGTACCCATTGTTTCAGGACAAATGAGGAAGTTAGACTGAGAAGTTTAGAAGTAGTAGGAGAGTTAGTATTAACAGGGATGTTGAAGTCGCTGAGAATGATTGTGGGAATTTCAGAAGAGAGAAAGTAGGGTAGCCAGACAGAGAAGTCATCAAGGAAAGTTGATACCGGTCCAGGGGGCTGGTAGACCACAGCAATTCTCAAGGAAATTGGGGAAAATAGACATATGCAGTGAGATTCAAATGAAAGGGACAGAGAGGGAGGAGAGTGAAAAACCTGGAAGGTGCTGGGTGGGAATAGGAGGATTCCCAGTCCACCTCCCTTGTGTCTATTAGGTCAAGGGGAGTAAGTCCACAAAAGACCACCATGGGAGAGGGAGGCAGGAGAAGCAGTCTCAGATTCATGAAGCCAGATTTCGGTGACAGCAAGTAGATTATAGGAGTTAGTGACAAAGAGGTCACGAACATAGGTAAGTTTGTTACAGACAGAGCGGGCATTCCAGAAGGCACAGCACAGGAGAAGGGGAGGCTGGGAAGAATAGGAATAGAAACTAAATCGTGTGGATTGCAGCTGCTGCAGAGGGTGCTGGATGATGGGTGCGTTGAGTATAGTTGAATAAAGGAAGCCCAGGGTTTGGGGATATATCCTTCAGCCGGACCTTCACAGTGCATGCGCCGCTGACGTTAGCGGCTGCATGCAAAGTGAATATCTCCTAAACCATAAAGGTTTTAGAGATATTCATTTTACCTACAGGTAAGCCTTATTATAGGCTTACCTGTAGGTAAAGATACAAAAAAAAAGGGTATACAACCACTTTAAGCAATAGTGATGTAGATGAAGGTTTACCATAAAGACATTTGAAAGCAGTCAGTCCGTCTTCAGTTTAACCACTTAAAGACTGCCCACAGCATATATACTGCAGCAGGGCAGCTCTATTGCACAAAACAAACCCAATGTCCTCTGGCCGCCCGCGATCACTCCACAGAGATGCAGAACGGGGATCTGCCTATGTAAGGCAGATCCCCGTTCTAACAGGGACGTACACTGAGATCTTCTGTTCCTAGTAATCAGGAACAGCGATCTCTGTGTTCTTCCTATCAGTCCATCTCCCACACAGTAAGAAAACACTAGCAGGGAACACAGTTAACCCTTTAATTGCCCCTGATGTTAACCCCTTCCCTGCCAGTGTCATTTATACAGTGATTAGTGCATATTTTTTTTTTAGCACTGATCAATGTATTGGTGTCACTGGTCCACAAAAAGTGTCACTTAGGGTCAGATTTGTCCGTCGCAATGTCGCAGTCCCCTTAAAAATCCATGATCCCCGCCATTACCAGTAAAAACAATAAAACAATTAAAAATCCCTAAATCTATCACATAGTTTGTAGACACAATAACTTTTGCACAAACCAATCAATATACGCTTATTTGGATTTTTTCATCAAAAATATGTAGGAGAAGACATATTGGCCTAAACTGATGAAGAAATTAGTTTTTTAAGCAATTTTTGGGATATGTATTCTAGCAGAAAGTAAAAAATATTTTTTTTTTCAAAATTGTTGGTCTTTTTTGTTTATAGCGGAAAAAATAAAAACCGCAGAGGTGATCAAATACCACCAAAAGAAAGCTCTATTTGTGGGAAAAAAGGACATACATTTTATTTGGGTACAGCGGCGCATGCCCGCCCAATTGTCAGTTAAAGTAATGCAGTGACGTATCGCAAAAAATAGCCTGGTCATTAACCAATTCCCACCCGCCGGCTGTCAAATGACGGCCGGGTGGCGCGGCTCTTGTTCTGGGTGGACGTCATATGACGGCCCTCCAGAATGACCGCTCTCGCGCACCTGTGGGGGCGTGCATCGCTGCAATTGGTGGTGCGGTGTGTCAGTCTGACAAACTGCTACACCGATCTTGCTAAAGAGCCTCTGATGGAGGCTCTTTACCACGTGACCAGCCATGTCCAATCACGGCTGATCACGATGTAAACAGGAATAGCCATTGATCGGCTTTTCCTCACTCACGTCTGACAGACGCAAGTAGAAGAGAGCCGAGCGCCTGCTCTCCTGACGGGGGGGGGGGTCTGTGCTGATTGTTTATCAGTGCAGCCCCCCCTCGGATGCCCACCCAGGACCACCAGGATGCCGCCAGGACCAACATGGAAATGCCAATTGGTGCCCAGGCAGCTGACAATCAGTGCCCATCCCCAATGCCTGCCAGTGCCATCAGTGATGCCTAACAATGCCATCTATCAGTGCCGCATATCAGTGCCTATCAGTGCCACATATCAGTGCCCATCAGTGCCATCAGTGCAGCCTTTCAGTGCCCATCAGTGTCACCTATCAGTGCCCATCAGTGTCCACTAGTGCCACCAATGAGTGTCCATCAGTGCCGCCTATCAATGCCCATCAGTGCTGCATATCAGTGCCACCCATCAGTGCCAACTACCAGTGCCGCCTGTCAGTGCCCGTCAGTGCCCATCAGTGCCACCTCATTGATGCCACCTCATCGGTGGCACCTTATCAGTGCCCGACATTGCCGCCTTATCAATGCCCATCAGTGAAGGAGAAAACTTACTTATTTACAAAATTTTTTAACAGAAACAAAAGAAAAACTTTTTTTTTTTTTTTCAAAATTTTAGGTCTTTTTTTATTTGTTTAGCAAAAAATAAAAAACACAGAGGTGAATAAATACCACCAAAAGAAAGCTCTATTTGTGGGAACAAAATGATAAAAACTCTCTTTGGGTACAGAGTAGCATGACCGCGCAATTGTCATTTAAACAGCGACAGCGCTGAAAGCTGAAAATTGGCTTGGGCAGGAAGGGGGGTGCCCTGTAATGAAGTAGTTAAGGGGGTAAATCCTTCTGGGGCTGAAGTGGTTAAGGTGGATGTTGAACAAATTGGTTACATTCAGCCTGCCTATACATGGTTCGGCTCTGCTGAACTGGCAGAGTTTAGAACTGTCTATGGCCGGCTTTAGATCTCACACTGTATATATATATATATATATATATATATATATATATATATATATATATATACAGCTATGAGGCTGTGTGAACAAGAGTGCCTAGGCACACTCAAATACCAGGAAGCACTGCTATTTTTCAGGAGGAATTCAGGTCAAAAAGTAACATATTCAGAGTACTGCTTACTCTAGGCATAATTTTTTTCTAGATATGCCCTATAACATAGCAAATCTTCATTTTTTTAATGCAGTTCCACTTTAAGCATTGCAGAAATTATTGGAAAGATAGTTACTGTGGTATTGTACATAATATGTTTAATAGAACAATATGAAGTGTTTTGACAGACATTATACAAAGGTGACTTGCTCTTACACAGAAAGATGTATATAATGTTATGATGTGTTGTATTGCATATAATATATTTTTTTTAAACAACATAACAATGGCAGATTATTTGATAGGAATGAATATTTCTGTCTGTCTCTTGTGACAGAGAGGAAGAATCTTGTAACAATAACTGTACACCTTATTAGCATTAACATTAATTAAACAGAACAGGTATAAAAAACCCTGAATTAAAAAAGGTGGCTAATATATTATGGTCTTTTTAAAAAAAATGAGAATAAGATGCTGGCAGCTGTAGGAACAATGCCTAAGAACAATCAGAGAAGTAAAAGCATATATAGAGCTAAGGTTAAAGCAGTTAATTGATCATTATATAGTTTAAAGAGACATATTAGAGTATTCATCGCTGTGCTTGAGTTGGGTTTTTCACTCCCTTTTCTTTTAAAGTTGAAGGCTAGTTAAAAATGAAAGGTCCTCTTGTACCGTGTACACACGACCGGACTTTTCATCGCACTGAACCCCGAAGGACTTTTCGACTGAGTTTCGACGGAGTTCCAATGAAACGGACTTGCCTACACAAGATCACACCAAAGTCCGATCGTTTCAAACGTGAGGACGTACGACCGGACTAGAATAAGGAAGTTCATAGCCAGTAGCCAATAGCTGCCCTTATGTCCTTTTTTGTCCGTCGGACTAGCATACAGACAAATGGATTTTTCGATCGGACTCGAGTCCGTCGGAGAGATTTGAAACATGTTCTATTTCTAAAGTCCGACAGATTTTTCTACAAAAAGGTCCGATGAAGCCCACACACGATCGAATTGTCCGACGGATTCGTTCCGTCGGACCAGTTTGGTTGAAAAGTCTGGTCATGTGTACACGGCATTATGCCTGCAGTCATACCTTTTACCTGTAATGAAGTATGTCTCACGTTGTGTGGGAAGCTGGATCCTGTAGAAATATTCTGTGCAGCGATACCAGTCTCCTTCTGGTGTTGTCCTTCTGGTGCTGAATCTCTGAATGAGGGAAAGAATCCTGTCGTTCATCCAACTCTACCCCATTTAGAGATTTGTTTGTTACATTCAGTGTACACTATGCAGGGGCTTTTCTCAATGGATGAGGGTGGAAACGAGGGTGGGTCCTTGTTAGACCTTTTAAAGCCGGACAAATTTTCTTTATAAAATCAGAATTTTTGTGTGTTCACTTCACCCACTGCCCACTCTGTGTCCCCAGTCCTGAAGCCTCCTGGGATATGTGATGAGGATATTCCAAGAGGCTGTTGGAGCAGGCACATGTCATTCTCGCCTAGGCAAGAATGGCAATGGGGAACAGGGAGGGGAGCTCGCAGTGAGATACAGTATGATTTTTAGGGTGCAGTAGTGTTTAGAGTGAAGGTCTGCATTAAATACATATAAGGGACTTGTTGCATGTGACAAATTATGTGTACTTCTGTCCATCCAGCCCTAAGATTTACAAAACCCTGCCAGCCAGGACAGACAGTTTGATGATTTGACTTTTCCCTACTGCAGTTGTGCAATACAACCTGGCCACCCTCTGCCTCCAGTTTGTGATTGGACAATAAAGGAGCAACAGCATATCAATAACTTCATAGACAACTTTATATTGAGTGACGTTTTTCTTTAAAGTGGTTGTAAACCTCAGATATGAAATATGAGCAAAGCATATCCTTCAATATTGTGTATACCTGTCTCAATTAAGAGCACTAAGTGTAATTTCTGTCTGCTGTCTTGTTCCTCTGCTATCAGTATGAATCACCTCTGACAAGTGTTCCTGACACCAAGAGAAAAATGCTGACAGGGGAGGGACCTCCAGCAGAGTGACAGCTTCAGCTCTGTTCCTGTGTGCTGTGTGGAGGGGGATGTGTCTCTTCCCTCCAATCAGCTCTCAGAACTCTCCTCTTTGAGCTCTGCAGTGTGTAATTTCTGCTCTCCGTCTCCTTTTTTCTGAACTCTCAGACAAGCTTTAAAAATTCAGCTGACCAGCTGTAGGAAAGAGATGGCTGCAGATAGACAGGTACAACTTTGTAGGAGGATTTGTTTCATCTCTGTGTATCATCTGAGGCCAGTCACTTTACTGGGTATATGTAAGGGATTACAACCACATTAACGTGGTTGTAAAGCCTAAAGGTTTTTTTTTACCTTCATGCATTCTATGCATGAAGGTAAAAAAACCTTCAGTGTGCAGCTCCCCCCTTACCCCCCTCCCAATTCAACGCATGCTCGGAAGCATTGAACCTCATTTTCTCGGCTCGTCGTCGTGTTGTACGTCACCGCATTCTTGATGGTCGAAAGTTCAGAGAACTTTTGTGTGACCATGTGTATGCAAGCCAAGCTTGAGCGGAAAAACCATCCAAGACTTTTCTGATGGAAATTCCGCTTGTGTGTATGGGGTATTAGATGTCCTTATCTGCATACTTGTTTTGGATCAGTTAATTAGAAAGTATTGAAGACATGGATCGGCAAGAATGAGAGGTTACCCATAACAGCCTCCCAGTTTCTTTCACAAGTAATTTAAAACAAAGATAGTAACAGTAGTTTGTCTGAAAAGATAGGGGAAGTTCTCATATTGGCGTTCAAGTAAACACCTCGCAAGGGATCCCCACTCCACCTAAAACTGAGAAATCAATTTGGATCAAGCTGTGTAATTAACAAAAAGAATGCAATGTTAAATAAATAATAATAGCTGAAAGGCCCAAAAGATTTTAATTACATAATTGTTGTAAAGCAAAACTACACACAGGAGGCGTTAGTGAGACTGTACCTATTTGCTAGAGGCACCATCTGTCTATTCTTCATGTGAGATAAGGAATTCAAGGCATTCTTCTGCCAGCAGCAGCATTCATATAAACTTTAGTCTTCTTTAATTTCTTTACCTCAGTATAACATATAAGCAGTCCTAATGTAACGATGGTCCTGGTATATCATGGCTACTGCCTTTATCATTTCCATTTTTCACTGGCGCTGCCTAAGTAGTCATGCCAAGTATTTTCTTTTTCTTTGTTAATAATTTGCCATCACTCACATACTTCACTTTTGATATTCTGTGACACACAGGGATGGGATTATAAATATACAGTATGTTTCTCCATTACAATCTTTTTTTAGCAGGTTTTCCATTAATTTCTTACACACTTAATATTTTTTTTTATATTCCTGTTTTAAAAATTATTGAAGTTATTGTATGTATGCCTATTTTTTTTTTTTTTAATACAATGTATTTGCATGTTATCACTATAAAACCAAAAAAAACCCACAAAGCTTATTCCTCATTTGAGAATAGTAGGAAATGCTGTGCATATCATTTATTCGTGCTTCTGTGGCCAACTGTACTTCCAGAACAGCTGGTATACAGCATATAGAACTAAATAAAATGGCCATTTATTCCTACAATTTTGTGGTCCTCATCAACAGAGCTTTGAAAAATGTACTGTTTGCAGGAAGGCTTGGAGGAGAATCCAACTAGGATAGCTAGTGAGCTTGTGGCGAGTTGGATCAAAAGAAACAAAAAGACTTTTCATCTAAATATTACAGAGTGACAGTATGCCCCTTTAAATCAAAAGGTCATTACTTGCAATCTCTTTCAGCACAATTCCGTAATTATTATTTTTTTTAAATTGTGGATAGTAGTTGTAGACATGCAAATAATTTCTTTGTGAAAGAACAAGTATACATTTGGATTTAGGGTAATACAATTTATTGGCTAATTAAAAATATTGTTGTGCAAGCTTTTGAGGCATGCTGGCCTCTTCTTCAGGACAGCATGCCTTGAAAGCTTACAATACAAGCTCTTTATTTAAAGTGGAACTTTAGTCAGAAAATAAAGTCCTGCTAGATCACTTCAGGCTGGCCCCTTTTGCAGGTATAGCTACAGTTAAAAATAAGTGCCTATACTGTTTAAAATCCAGTAATACGCTGTCTTACCCTGCTCTGCACATGCTCAATTGCTCTCTATTTTTGGCATTGTGCCAAAAATCAGAACCACTAGAGACTGATCTGCTGACAGCTTATTTAATGCTGCTCAAGGGCACTAGGCTTCAGAAAAATGGCAGTCTCCAGCAAGAAGAAACAGGAACAATGCTGTAGGCAGTTTATAGTACACATTCATTTTGGTAAAATAATTATTTATGTGGAATGTATGTAAATTGCTAAAGAACATTTTTTTTTTAAGTTGCTATTGGTAAAGTTTCGCTTTAACCAATAAAGGGTATCCAAACTTCTAACTTTTGTTGATGGCTATCAAGATACAACACTCTGCTGCTGTTTGTAAAAGAGCATTCTTTATACAAACAGTTTAGCTATTTCGATTCTATTATCCAAATAACCCAAAGTTCTCTGGAGGAAGATAAGAGGAAGGAGAGGCTAGTAACCAGCCCAACACATCACGATCATAATGCAGGACTTCTTACTATGTGAAAAGGATGTGCTTTCAATGTATTGATTTGACCTCCATTAGCCAGGTAAGGACAAAAGCGCTTGTGTATCAAGAAATGACAGGACAGTATCAAAACCTGCCCAGAGGCTCATAAACCTTCAGCTCAACAAAATGTCCACAGGTTTACCAGATGAAAACAAGCATCACTGAGATAAACATGGCAGGAAACCCATTCTTCTAATAACTTTGTTCCCATGCTAACCCTAAAAAGGAGTCCCAATATTTAGATAAAGGAAATTACGTCTATGCATAAGTAGAGAGGATTCCTGCCTGAAACAGAAGCATAATTTATGGAGCCTTAGGGACAAGCACTTTATTACGTCTAGGTCCCTCTGGTAAAAAGCATGCTCATCTCCAGGCAATTCCACCATAAGCACACCAATCCAGATAAACAGTTTAAGAGTGGGGTCAGTCAACCACATTTTTGTAACAAAAGTGTTATTAGGTACATTGTCAAGTTTTGTAAAAGAATAATGAAAAAAGAACAGGTTTTCTTTATAAATAGTATATATGGGTACATACTAAACATTTCTATAGCTATAACTGTCCGTGTGGCTGCTCTGTTATAAGGGAACTCCCTCTGTCTGGAAAATGTTTTACCCAAGCAGAAATGGCGCTTGGGAAATAAAATAAAAAAGAATGTAAATATATATTTATGGTTGGAGCCCTATGTCCGGTATGGACATAGATAACATTTGTAGTTAACATAAGACTTACCATCGGAAATAGACCTGGAAGTGTGGACTTACCATATGAAATGGACCTTAAAGTGTGCCTTGGTCTGCTGGTCGGTATGCCAAAATAAGGGGGCATACCCTAGTTTAAGAAATGATTATTCTGTAAAGAGAAATGAATAGTTGAGAAATGCCTTGAAATGGGGATGGGAGGGTGGGTATCGCGCACAGGAAACCGACAAGCACCACAGGTGAGCGGGCTGCTTAAATACCCCCCGGGCTCCTCCCATAAATTCAGGCCACCATACTGGCCTTCCTACTTATGGTTGGAGCCCTATGTCCGGTATGGACATAGATAGCATTTGTAGTTAACATAAGACTTACTTAATGACGTGGTCTGGGACCCATGCCGAAATGCTGCCAAGGTTGCCCCAATACTAAAGTAGTCTATCAATGGGTCCGCGCTTCAGACTATTAAAACACTGCTGCCCCCCTATGTAAGTAGGGAACACCTCAGTGATACCCCAAGGAGGTTAAAGTCACAATATAGGGGATGGCGCTGTGTAAAAAACAGAGAGTGTAAGTGTGAGTGTTTTAAAGTGACAGGTGCTTTAGTGCGTGATACAATCCTACATAAATAGATAAATAGATAAAAAATAAAAAATATATAAAATATAAGAAATAGAAAATGTGAATTGACCAAAAATTAATAAATATAAAGTGATAAATCCTTATTTGAATTGCAGACAATTATAATTCCATATGGTAAGCAAACTCAATCCTTATATTATCTAAATTATAGAGCATATATTAGCAAAATCCACTGAAAAATGCAAAGTGACACGTGTTAAATCTAGAAAAAGTTTGGTTGTCAGACCACGGTGTAATACACACAGTGCAATTATGTGCAAAAAAAACGTTAAAAATTAAGACCAATCTATTATATATAAAAAAATTGTGTATCAAAAAAATATATATATAGTCCCATATGCTATTTAATATAAAAGTTCATAATGGTGATGCAATATGCAGTGCAATAAATCGTATAGTGTATTTCCCCGGAGATTCTTCTTTATCAATGGAGAGCCATGCAATAACTTTTAACAATTTCCCCCAATCTGAAATCTGATTGCACTCACCGGAGCTCCCTGCCCCTGCAGGGGTATGAGCGTGTGATTTTAATCCTCAGCCTTTAATCGCTCCAATCCCACCGGTGCCAGTATCCTTCCACTTAGCCCAATCCAGGTGAACCACTCGTTGAGGAGGGGAGGGAGACACACTGCCCCTTGCTGTAGCACAAATCCCAGCCGGACATCCACTCTGTGTTTAAGACTTTCTGAGATTTTAGTTTTAACTGAACAATAGGAGAGTTCAGGTTCTCCAGGATGTAGATCAGATCATCTTTATAATACTCATATATCCTCCTTAGTGATGGATCATCATATGACAACAGGTGGCGGTGGAACTTTTCGTTATCATGATTTCAGTCCTGATCAGGTGAGGGATCAGGTGAGGACTGAAATCATGATAACGAAAAGTTCCACCGCCACCGCCCTCCCCTCCTCAACGAGTGGTTCACCTGGATTGGGCTAAGTGGAAGGATACTGGCACCGGTGGGATTGGAGCGATTAAAGGCTGAGGATTAACATCACAAGCTCATACCCCTGCAGGGGCAGGGAGCTCCGGTGAGTGCAATCAGATTGGGGGAAATTGCTAAAAGTTATTGCATGGCTCTCCATTGATAAAGAAGAATCTCCGGGGAAATACGCTATACGATTTATTGCACTGCATATTGCATCACCATTATGAACTTTTATATTAAATAGCATATGGGACTATATATATATTTTTTTTGATACACAATTTTTTTATATATAATAGATTGGTCTTAATTTTTAACGTTTTTTTTGCACATAATTGCACTGTGTGTATTGCACCGTGGTCTGACAACCAAACTTTTTCTTTTCCAATATTTTTATTCAAAGTTTTTTCAATAGACACAATTTCCATTTTAACATTTCTTATGTTTCAAGTATTGGAACAAATAACAAGTCGGTTATATAAAAAGAAACACATATAGGTTACACATCCTAGCATCGCACATTATCAGGAAGTTAAACCTTTCCTTATCCTTATTATAACTCTACACAGTAAAAAACTCCACCTAAATAATGACAACCAAACTTTTTCTAGATTTGACACTTGTCACTTTGCATTTTTCAGTGGATTTTGCTAATATATGCTCTATAATTTAGATAATATAAGGATTGAGTTTGCTTACTGTATGGAATTATAATTGTCTGCAATTCAAATAAGGATTTATCACTTTATAATGTTTAATAATTTTTGGTCAATTCACATTTTCTATTTCTTATATTTTATATATTTTTTATTTTTTATCTTCTATTTATGTAGGATTGTATCACGCACTAAAGCACCTGTCACTTTAAAACACTCACACTTACACTCTCTGTTTTTTACACAGCGCCATCCCCTATATTGTGACTTTAACCAATACTAAAGAGTGACCAGAGTACTGACTGGGGTTGAGGTGTAGGCAGCGTAGAAGAACCCCCAGGTGTTTGATGAACTGGCAGGCACTCGAGGGTTGCCCGAAAGGTAATGGGGACTAGAGTTTGAGTGTTCCGGTAGGAGTGACAGTAGGCGGTCAAGTATGGTTATTGGACACCGGACGTTGTTTATTTTATAGAGATGTCTGTCTATCCTGGAGCTTGATTGCTGGGTTTTAGACACTGCAAGGTGGAGGATGAAATGGTGTTGGCAGCGAGCCAACTACACAGAACTTGGCCTGCGGGATTGCTGCGGGTGAACTCGCTGGGCCGCCAGAACCCGTGGTAGGCTAAGTAAATGGCTGCTTGTATGACCAAACTGGGGAGAAGGCCAAATGGCGAACTGGTTAATATAGTAGACATGTCCCAGAAGATGGCAGCCTGGAACGAACGTGCAGTGGACATTAAACTGGTGTTGCCAAGATAATTACACCAGCCTGCACAGGAAGGACATAGAGTGATGTGGACCTGGCTTTATCAAGAGGCTCGCCTTGGACCGGATGTCGGTGGCAAAAGCCACGGCCTGTCCTGTCCAGATAAGACCCTAGAGTTGAGTGGCTGCCATGACCGGGTGTAGCTTGAAGAGGGAGGAAGTCCGGGTAAACCCGGGGTTTAGGAGTGTCTCTGGAGGCCATGTACTTGTAAACCAATGGTGGCCAAAAATTGCAGCGATGCCTGTGGCGGCTGCGGCATCTGTCACTACCTGGGGTGACAAGGGCGACGTAGATGGTATAATCATTGATACACCGATCCACGTAGTACGGGACCTTCCGACATTGATAGGTCCGCATTCTCAGGAAAGACTGCAGCTACTTCTTAGTACACACTCGTGTATGGGTGAAGTCTTGGGGAACTGGCCTGATGCGGGTCAGCTTGTCAAGGGGGAGGCTGGCCTGCATGGAGTTTGTTAATTCGGAAAAGGTTATTGTAGACCTCGGTTCCGGATTGTTGAGTTTTAGAGACTACAAGCTGAAGGACATAATGATATTACCAGCGAGTCAAGTGGTGTCTACATATTACCTGGCTGCCTGTGCCAGTAAAAGTGAATTTGTTAGGCCGTAGAAAACCACAGAGGGCCAGGTAGATGGCTGCTTGTATGACTAGCCTGGGGAATGTCTGAGGTTTTTGACATGTCCCTAAAGATGGCAATTGTGATGGGCAAGCGTTTGCCGTTAGCTTTGAGCTGATGTTTCTGGACGCCATGTAGAAAGGATCCTACTGTATGAGCCATAAACACGGATGACTCTCTGGGGTCCTGTAAGGACAAGAAATGCTGGATGCTGGCTAGGTATAGCCTGATAGTGTTACGAAGAGCCAGCTGTGTGTGGCAATACGATACCTGGTGCGGGATGGAACCTGAACTCAACTGACCTAAGCGAGAAATGATACAGAAAATGATGAGTGGCCCGTATGAAGATGCCACTGGAGACAAGTGGCTGATTAAGTGCTACTGAAGAATGATGTGTGACTGATTGTGTGCCACTGGAAATGTGTTTGTACTGATTGCAAAAAGTCATGCTAAGATGCTAGCCCTGCAATGATTGCAAGAGTTGTGCTTAAATACGTGCTTGCAACAATTGCCAGGGAGTTTGTGTCAATGGAGATGTGTTTGCAGTGACTGCGAGAAGTCCGTATTACTGCATGTGCTTGCACGGACTGCAAGGAGATATACTTGGATGCGTGTTTGCAACGATTACAAAAAGTTTTGTTTGGATGCGTGCTTGCAATGATTGCAAGACGTTATGCTTGGATGTGTCCCTGCAACAATTTGCAAGAGGTTGTGACTGGATGTGTGCTTGCAACGTTTGCAAGAAGTTATGCTAAGATGCGTGTCTTGTAATGATTGTAAGATTTGTGCTTGAATGTGTGCTTGCAACGACTGCAAGGGAGTTCCTGTCGCTGGAGATGTGTTTGTAGTGACTGTGAAAAGTTCGTATTGCTGCATGTGCTTGCAAGACTGCAAGAGTAAGGCTTGGATGTGTGCTTGCAATGATTGCAAGAAGTTGTAATTGGATGCGTACTTGCAACGATTGCAAGAAGTTATGCTTAAATGCATGCCTGCAACGTTTGCAAGAAGTTTATGATTGGATGCGTGTTTGCAACGATTGCAAGAAATTGTGCTTGGATGTGTGCTTGCAACGATTGCAAGAAGTTATGTTTGGATGCGTACTTGCAACGATTGCAAGAAGTTGTGCTTGGATGTGTGCCGTGACTATGAGGGGGGATAGTAGTGAGGCGAAGGTTTCAACGAATGAATCGGGACCATGACTGAGCTTCGAAGGAAGATGGGGTGTGGCCCTTTTTTTTTTGAACTTGGCTGACCTAGAGGAAAATTACAGATGTCAACCGGTGAAGGGTTTGACTACCTGACTTGAAAAGTAACTTGTAACATGTTTAAGCGACAGGTGCATGACATTAAATAAAATGAGTGAAATGTTTATGCCATGACAGAGGCACGAATCGGTGTGCCATGACTGCGCCAATGAGGCCAAGCCAACTGGGGCTTGCCGGGATGAATCGATGCCTGACGGATGACCTAAACTTGAATCGGGGCGCGGAATGCGACAACGAAGTGAATGAAATGTTTGCCTTAGAGTGAAATGAATGAAAACGTTTCGCCATGACAGAGGCACGAATCGGTCGTGTCGCAGCTGCGACTGACAGCGACCCAGACTCTGGAGCATGTACTGAAATGAGGCAAAAGAAAAACGCTAGTGCATGCCGGAACAAATTGGTGCATCATGGATGCGACTGAATTTGAATTGGAGTGTGGTATGTAACAGTGAAATGTTTGCCCTGACAGAGGCACGAATTGGTCATGCCGTGACTGCGACTGACAGCTAACCAAGCTCTAATGCAGGTGTTGGATGAGGCCGAAACATTTTATTTATTCATACTACTTTATTTATTTATTTATTTATTTATTTATTCTTTTTTTTTTTTTTTTTGTATTATTATTATTTTTTTTTTTTTTTTGTATTTTTTTTTTTTCGACTGCGACAAACGACGAGTCGGACTATGGAGCATGAATGAAATGAGGCCAAGACAACTGGGGCGCGCCGGGACGAATCGATGCATCTCGGATGCTACTGGATTCGAATCGGGGCGCGGTACGTGACAGTGAAATGAGTGAAATGATGAAATTAATTAAATGATTTGTCATGGTAGAGGCACGTGCCATGACAGAGGCACGAGTCGATCATGTCACGACTGCGACTAACAACGAACCGGACTCTGGAGCATATACTGAAATGTGGCCGAAAATACCTGGGGCACGCTGGAACGAATCGTTGCATCATGGATGCGACTGGATTCGAATCGGAACGTGATACGTGACAGTGAAATGATTTCCCATGACAGAGGCACGAATCGGTGAGCCGCAAACTGCGACTGACAATGAACTGTACTCTGGAGCATGTTCAGAAATAAGGCCGAGCCCTGGGGCACACCGTAACGAATCGGTGCATCGAAGATGCGACTGGATTCGAACCGGAGCGCGGTAAGTGCAGGTGTAACAGTTTGTTTGCCATGACAGAGGCGCGAATCGATCATGCCGCTGTTGCGGCTGACTGCGAATCGGACTCTGGAGCATGTACTGAAATGTGGCAAATACCTGGGGCACGCCGAGACGAATCGGTGCATTTCCATGCGACTGGATTCGTATCGGAGCGTGATACGTGGCAGTGAAATGATAACCATGACAGAGGTACGAATCGGTGAGTCGTAACGAGCGACTGACAATGAACGTGACTCTGGAGCATGTACTGAAATGAGGCCGTAACTACTGGGGCACACCGGAGCGAATCGGTGCATCTTTAGATGCGACTGGATTTGAATCGGAGCGCGGTACGTGACTGAAATGAATGAAATGATTCTAAATGGTTTAAAATGTTAGAAATGTTTAGAAATGTTCTGAAATGAGAAATGACTTGGTATCGAACTGACGTCGATAAGAAATTGCGAATTGCGAATCACAATGGTTGTCTACTGACGCGTGGTAACAACTTAGACATGCCTGAAATGAAGCGACGTCTACGTCGCGGTGGTTTATTCAAATAACGAGAAATGGTAACATAACGATGGTGCGAGTGGTATGCATTGCGGTTACGTTGTGAAATTTGCGAGTGATACGTGAGTTTGATATCACGGTTTAGTGGCATGATATCTAACAATGCGTGAAAACAAAAGTCCGACGGGACCCTACCTGCGACAGCCAAGCCAGACGCGTGTTAGGAACTACGAATCGGTAACACGGACTTCGAAACTCTCGAGCACGGAAATTGTGGATGCGGGAATTTGCAAGCCAAGAACGTGCGGATGCTGGTATTCGAATCGTCGGCCTAGTGACGTATATCGCGCACAGGAAACCGACAAACACCACAGGTGAGCGGGCTGCTTAAATACCCCCCCCTGGGCTCCTCCCATAAATTCAGGCCACCATACTGGCCTTCCTATATGTATATATAGAGAGAGAGAGTAAGTGCTCACATCTAGAATGCTCTGAAATTTGTGTTCTGCAATATGCATTGCTCATGTAACTGGATCACAGTTGGGGTGAACCTTACAGAGTTACAGGACCCTATACAGATTTTGTATTCTACAGATCTGTAGCCTACATTTGATATAACTGCAATCAATAAATGGTGAAACTACATAACAAGCTGAGAAATGATTGTCAAGGGAACAAAGAGAAAGTGAACAGTTTGAACATGTAATATGGATAGCAAAAAAACGGCATCTTGTCCCTGTTGTCGTCTCCTACTATCCCTGCTCTTTTGGATATTTGGCAGGGAGGTGTGATCATATTTTTTGGTGTGTTTAGGCAGTTTCCAGATTGTGTTATGAACTTACTGGTGAAACATTAGCCATCTTGACAGGTTCCTTTGACTTTTAGTTTCATGTCATAATGAAAATGCATATGTGGAATGTAATAGAATATGCATTGATAGGTGAAAATTTAGGCACAGGAAAGTATATTATCTAGAACATTGTGAGTCTCAAGAATAAACCAATCTACAATTAGATTTTTTACAATTTAGATTATACAAGATATAACATTTGTATCTCAGGATAGAAATTAGGCAAAAAAAAATTTCCCTGGTTTCCATGAGTTTACAGCTCATGGGAGATTTTAAGTTTAGATGGTATGGGTTAAAAGGTCAAAGGAACTCTATCATGGGACATACTTTAGTGATTGCAAAGACAATTTTTTTTTTCATTACAACAAAAAAGATGTTTTACTTACCTGCTCTCTGCAATGGCATTGCACAGAGTGGTCCCTTATCTCCTTTTCGGGAGTCCCAGGCCACCACTCTCTTTTCCTCCTTCCTGAAAGTGCCCCCTCAGGAAGCACCGTGCTATGGGGGCCCGCATGCAGGCGCGATTCTGAGCTGGGCTGTGTGCGTCAATAAACACACACAGTGCTGGTAAGCCCTGCCCAGTCTCATGCCTATGACTCTGCTGCCATCAGTGTCTCCTGTAAGACCAAGAAGAGGGGAGAGAGGTGCTGGATCAAAAGAGGAGGCAGGTAAGTGGTTAGGGATGGGGGAATAAGTAATAAGGGTTTTTTTTTACCTTAAAGCGGATCTCTACCCTTCCCACCCATTTTTTTCTTTTTCATAGCCCTGCATACCTTTTTGCCGATTGTCAGTATTTCAAATACTCATCCTCCCAGCGGATCCAGTGGTGTCCTGCAGAATCCTCTCTAAACTCTGTCCCTGATCGGTCTCATGCCACCATCTGCTTATGTATTGTTATTGACAGTCCCGCTGGCTCTTCCATGTTCAGCTGCCGGGCCTCACAGTGGCCCGCCCCTTATCACCTTTCTTAATGAAGGATTATGCCATGTCATTATGTGACCTGGCATATCGGGCATATTGCATGTCATTCACCTAGGCAAATGATGTGCAGGGGGGGGCAGGCCTGACTTTTCTTTTAATTAAAAAAAGAACAAAAAAAAAAAAAAGCAGTGCGCTTTGTGTGGAGAGGAGATGAGGAGGGGTACACAGGAGGTAAGTAAAGATTGCTTTAATGCAGAGAATGCATTACAGTGAAAAACTTTTTGTGTTTAGAACCACTTTAAGGCCCCCAATAGATCGTTTACATTTTGGCCTGTGCCTGCCTGAATACAAACAACATTCATCCATCCACACAGTTCCCTTACGGCTGAACAGCCGAGATTTGAGCCACCTATGCCCAGCCTTAGATGAGATGAGGTTGGTACCCAACAATCAAATTATCTGACCACACACTATAGTTGTGAAGCACTTGCCACTGCCATTTATCAGGTTTAAAATGATAATTCTTTGTGTAGCGTTACCATTTTTAAAGATTCGCATACACATAATGTACATAATCCATGACATCATTGAACAACTTCCATTTTTTCTTGCAGCCTTTTTTCTTTTTAGTTTAATAGGTAAATGCTGTATTTAAATGGTGATGAACAGAGAAATTAGACTAGACTCATTAGCCTGCACAACTCTGAAAATGCATAGACTGATAATGTCAAGGAATTAAATATGTTGACACTTTTATGAGCAGTGAATAACTACAACTCAATGAAGATAAGGCAACCTGTAATTTAGTCATTGCTACAGAAAGACAGGTAGACTGCTTCATCTTCAGTGTATATACCATGCTATCTGACTGTCATAAAATAGGGCTTTGCTTATGGCATACATTGTAAACAACTAAAGTGAGATAAAGTCAATTAATTTTATATCATTTGTTATTACAAATGGATGCACGAGCACTTGAATAAAATCCATTTATAATCTGTTTGTATCAGACTACTTCATATAGAACACAGGTGTCAAACTGGTGGCCCTCTAGCTGTTGCGGAACTATAAGTCCCATAACGCATCGGAAGGCAGACAGTTACAAGCATAACTCCCACAGTCAGAGGCATGATGGGACTTGTAGTTCCACAACAGCTGGAGGGCTGCCAGTTTGACACCCCTGCTATAGAACAATACATTAACAATTACACTGCCATTTTTTGTTATATAAAACTACTACAGTAGTGTTGTTGCTTATGGGTACCAGTCTCTTTCCATATACAGCATATGGATAGTATACAATATATAGTAATATAATCACAGATTCATTGCTTCTATTGCCTTTCTCAGCCAGGGTTCTATGGAACCATAGGGTTCATTATGAGGTTGCTAGGGTTCACTGAGCAATGAGCAACTTTTGCCCTTTAGATATGTAATCAATAACATCAATCCTTGTTTTTGCTATTGGTAAGGGGAGCATTTTCCCATTGACCACAAATATAAGAGGCACTCTTCCCTCTGACCACAAATATAAGAGGCACCCTTCCCAATGACCACAAATATAAGAGGCACTCTTCCTACTGACCACAAATAGTGGCACTCTTCCCACTGACCACAAATATAAGAGGCACTCTTCCTACTGACCACAAATAGTGGCACTCTTCCCACTGGCCACAAATATAAGAGGCACTCTTCCTACTGACCACAAATATAAGAGGCACTCTTTCCTCTGACCACAAATATAAGAGGCGCTCTTCCCACTGACCACAAATATAAGAGGCACTGTTCCTACTGAACACAAATATAACAGGCACTCTTTCCTCTGACCACAAATATAAGAGGCACTCTTTCCTCTGACCACAAATATAAGAGGCACTCTTTTCTCTGACCACAAATATAACAGGCACTCTTCCTACTGACCACAAATATAAGAGGCACTCTTCCTACTGACCACAAATATAAGAGGCACCCTTCCTACTGACCACAAATATACGAGGCACTGTTTCTACTGACCACAAATAAAAGAGGCACTCTTCCCTCTGACCACAAATATAAGAGGCACTCTTTCCTCTGACCACAAATATAAGAGGCACTCTTCCCACTGACCACCAATGCAAGAGGCACGCCTCCCATTGACCACCAATGTAAAAAGCACTCTTCCCACTGAACAACATAGGGAACGTTCTTCCCACTGACCACAAATGTAAGAGGCACTCATGTTATGGGTCACAGTGTAAGGAGCATTCTATTCACTGATAATTGTCAGGGGTTCCCTGAGACCTGAAGGTTATGTAAAGGGTTCCACATTAAAAATGATTTGATTGTGTGTTCTAATGTGTTCTAATCACTGAAGTTACACATTACTTAAAACATAAGCATTTTGAGCTCTAACCAATTACATTTTCAATGTGTTGTACTAGTAAACAAATCATCTACAGTATATTAAAGGGTAATTAAAAAATATAGATAATCATCAGCCATGTTTTTCTTCTATACATTAAGGGCATCTCTAGCGCCTGGCACCCAGAGAAGGTGCCACACATCTGCTGGTGGGTGCCCCGGATCCAAACACTGCAACCATCCACATTGTTTTTGTTCATTTGTGCCCTGTTTCTGTCAGATCTGTAGCATAGAGATGAGGGAAGTGCTCTGAAATTCCCTTTGGTTTTGCGCTACAAGTCTGACAGACAAAGCTGTGCCCAGGCAAAGCAGCAAGTCAGACTGCACTGCACTGCACTTGGTCTGAGCGTAGGCGTGCGCAGGGGGTGTGCCAGGTGTGCCTGCGCACGCCCTAATTACCCCATTAATTCCTCTTGCTAATATTTCACCCAAAATTGTAAAAATATATTTAAAAAATGAAATAAAAATAAAAGCTACTGACACTGTTCACTGCCCTACTGACACCCTACTGACAAGTCCACTGCTCTACAGACACCATCCACTGCCCTACTTACACAGTCTATGTTTTAATACATTTGAGGTGCACAAGCTAATGCAATAGTCTGAGCACACCTATGGGTCTGAGAATGAATGCGCCAGTTGGGTCCACTGTTTCTGTTTATAGATAATGGAACGGGGAGTTCTTAGGAACTGAAAATTGTGGAAACAACCCTAGCAAAGGTAGTTTAACTACTGATATTGCACTGATAATATAGAAGAAGTTGACTAAGCAACTTTGCCTTTATGACTCTGACATTCTGGGAAATATACTGCGCTCCTGATCCCTGTTTCCAATGTAGCTGTCACAATAGGGAAGACACTAGGGCAATGAATCTCAACCATCTGTCCTCCACTGGATTTTAAAGATAATTAAATATAGGCAATAGACAGCTTTTAATTAGTAGGGGGGAGGGGAATAAAGGATTACACGTAAGGTAGGGAGGCACAGGAAAAGGAGAACAAAATTTAGAGAAGCACAGGCAATTGAAGGAAATACAATCAACTGGGGGGAGTCATAGGACATAGCTGGTGGAAGATGCTTATAGGAAATTGATGAAGGGGGGTAGGCGTTGGCAGACCTGTCAACGATGAGGACAATTTCTGCACTCTCCACAGCAGGTCATAGCATATTCAGTCTTAGTACATATTTATACAATCAAACTTAAGCTTCAGGCTCATGCTTTTACATGGATTCAGAGCTCGTTACTGATTTATAATAACTTTATAAACTATGGTAGGGCATGCATTATTTGCACTCTATGTATGCATAGATTACCGTATTTTTCGCTCTATAAGACGCACCTGACCATAAGACGCACCTAGGTTTTAGAGGAGGAGAACAAGAAAAAAAATATTCTGAACCAAATGGTGTACTAAAATATTTAATAAAATGTAACAGAATAATATACCACTCTGGTACCACTCTGTATATGCGTATTCAACAAACAGAGAATTGTGGTTATTTGCTATATTATCTCTGTGTATATTCACTGCAACCACATCTTTTTGTATTTTAGTCACCATTTTTGAACTTTCTGTTTTACACTTTCTACAATAAAATAATAGACTGAGGAGACGATAGCCACCCAGCTCGCGCTGACAGGATGGCGTGCATTCCACCGCCGTATGCTTGTATAGAGGCCCTCAGTGACATGAGCATGTCTTTTATAGTGACATCTGACATGGGATGGCCTGTAATTAGAAACTGTGCAATGGGGTCTGGGAGAGTGACAGGAGAGTGCTGTGAAGGAGAGGAGTCTGCCACATCCATAAGAGGAGAAGATGCATCTGGCTCCCCAGGATCTAGATTTCACTGGGCTTATGGAGGGAGATAATGGGTTAACCTCCAGGGCATGGTATGAAGTTTGCTCACCTGTAATGACATGTTAATCTGAGCCTGCGCTTGCTGCTCGAGCTAAGTAGGAAGGCTCTGGAGGTCCAGCAGCTGGCGGTGCATTGTGACTGCCATTTTGGTGGAGCCCACGTGGCATGGTTGGGCAGAAAGCCGATACTTTTTTAACCCGCAGCAGGTCTTGGTGGCGTCTCCGCATGTCTGGACGGTCAGCAGGGTATGAGGAAGCCAGGAGGCTAGATGGATCGCTGCTGGAGAGGTCCTGGGCTGTGATGTTGAAGCCGATTCCCTGGTGCAGAGTGGATCTATGCGGCCATACTGCTCGGTGGTCGGCACGGTATTGTAACACGGCGGTGGGGGGTGGACTTCTGGTCAGTATTCACTCCATAAGACGCAGAGACATTTTCCCCCATTTTTGGGGGAAAAAGCGTCTTATGGAGCGAAAAATATGGTAGCTTATTCTAGGCTGTTAAAAATTCATTTCTTATTGGCAGCCATTGGTTTTACCATTACATCCAAAAAGTTTGGGCCTATAGACAGCAGAAGCAATGAAGGAACTTTCCCTCAATATATATTTTCCCTATCATCAGTAGAAACAGAGTAAAATCATAAAGTATATCCACATATACTAACAAATGTTCTGCATGAAACAGGGAGGTGATCCTAGCAGAGAGCTATCATACTGTGTGCCTACAAGCTTCGGTGATAGAAATTCAGCCTTGGTTATTGCCCACCTTTGCTCTTCATTTAATGCAATTAAAATAGTTCACTCATGTTGAAAATAATAATACAGGATTTAGGACATTTATAAGAAATTAAAGCGACTGTTGATTAGATTATCCTTTAAAGTTAGATGTTCACATTGTTAGATCATAATACAATGTCGTGAAGCAGAAAGCAGTCTCTTCAATGATGTAAATGAAATCATTTCTAGTCTCATTGGGTAAATAAAGTATTGTATATTTAGTTTCAACAAAAAGTAGCAGATTATAAGAGAAACAGAAGTGTTCAATCAAATCCGATTAAGCCATAAAATTAGCAAGGCATGAGGGCTTACAGCAAGAAAGTTGAATGTTTACTTAGATCACAGAATAAAATCATTAAAAAGCACATAATGATTTTATTATGTTTGTGATTCACACAAACATTTCTACTTTTTTGCTCTAAGCCACTATGGTTTTCTAAGTTTATAGTTTTTTTTCGATTCGCTTTGGTGCTTTTGCCTTTTTTATATTCATCAGTTTCTCATGGTTTTTTGAAGCATAGCTCCACTAGGGAGCAGCTCTGCAAATGTTCTTCACATTGTGATAAACAGCTATCAGCGGGAATCATTCTATTTTTCATGCCTGTTAACAAAACATGAAGGAAATTGCTAAGTGATGGCAAACCATGGGATGATTAAAGAACAAGTAAACCCTTGTATTTGTTATTAGCATATATTATATAATTCTTTTACCTGAAATCTATTGATTTAGTTTTGCTGGGAGTGTAATGGGGCATTTTATGTGTTACATTAAAGTGTATCTAAGCCCCAAGAACATAAATGAAATATTTTGCAAATTACCAGTGGCTGAATTCTCAGGCTTTTTCACCTGGTGGTCCTCCCAGCTGGGCCACCATTAGGGGGTAAAATTGGCCCCCCTGAACCATCCTTGAATGTATTAGTCCAGTAGGGGGGCCCAAGAGTTGACCGGATACTTCTGTTTTCCATGTGATGTAGGCTGAGTATTACTATGGGTCCTGGTTTACAACACTTAGTAGTTCCCTGTGCCCCATTAGTTCAGCAAGGATGCCTAGGGCAGATAGGGGACTTTTTTCTTCTATCAGGAGTAGATGGAATAATATTAAGTGTCTTGGCTCCCAACAGTCACTACTGACACCTGCACAAGTTACATGCTCCTCTCCTGAACCTACACTCTGTACAGTAGTATGTAGGCTTAGGTTTCAATTCCCTCATGCTGTTAAAGCAATTTACACTCACAATTTACCATGGAGTGCTTGCCATCCTGCCTCATTACTGTCCTCTGTGTATTCAAGGTAGCCTTATCAGACAGGCTGTACAGCACCCCATGATTTCTAATGGCCCCCCTGCCTATCATTAACACAATTCCTGTCCTGTATCTAGAGATAAGCAGTGTTGTCACTCTAGGAAAGGCCTATCAAAAACCTCCCCTGTCCCCATTTTGAGAACATAGGGTGGAGGTGTTCTGTAGTTTACAAGGAGAACTCAGAAATGGCTGGTAACAATGTAAATTTAGCAAACAGATATGACAAAATGCTCCTGTTGTATATGTACAGGCCAAAAGGAGCAAAGAAAAGTTGTTCAGTCAAAGTTAGGGTTTACATAAACTTTAAATGGAGCCCCATCATTTAGAGATAGCACTACATAAAGCTACAAAGTTCTTCCTGCAGCATGTTCTATTCACTACTTGTATGTAATCAGTTGAAAGGATATGTAAAATTCTCATCCTAAATTTTATGTGTTTCACGTTCATTAACAGATTCAGAGTGATTGAAATAAAAGTTTCACTTGACCCTGATAATATATGTGTAGAGAACATAGACTTGAGGCCTGTTGAGGCCTGTTACCCATGCTGTGGCCCTTTGGCACTGATTATGTGGCCCACAGGGTCACTTCAGGCAGTAGCCTGTGTTTTCTTTACCTAGGTGCTTAGTCAAGCAGGTGAGGGAAAAACATTGTTTTTCCTGGCTTCCAGTAGTTAGAACATTTGGTTTATTTCTTTCACACTATGCAACTCTTCCTCCATTCTATTTTTATGTTTCTATATTAGATTTTGCTGAGAGAAATATCAAATGTGGCACCAGAAATTTTAAGGGGAGCTGTACGGATAACTGAAGAAACATTGATTTGTAATAGGGCTATAGGAGCAGTTATCTCTAGTAGTTTCATGTAACCTGCCTCCACACTCCGCATGAAGCATGTCCCAGTCTCCAATATCTCTAAAAGCATGTCCATTTTCTTTTACTATCTGTGGTAGCATTCCTGTTGTGTCTGACCTTCTCCTGATGTATGTCTGCAGTCTCTAAAAACTTTATATTTAGAAAATCACACAATTCTATCTGTGGCCATTTGATGATGTCAGGGGCCATGCATGAGGCCCTCTACATTAGGTGAGATAACCACCACTTGACTCAAATATAAAATATCCTTTTAGTAAATTACACCCTAGGTGTACTTCCCACTGATTTTAGCCTGGACCCTGGTAACACTAAACCAGGCAGTAACAACGAAGCAGCATAAGAGAACTTCAGTGGAGCAACATGTCTGTAGAGGGAAATATCTTTTTACACACAATTAGGTTCAGTTCAAAAAGCTTTATTGTAAACATTATTTGCATTACTTTGTGTTATTTTCACCATATGTATATAAATATTGCACTGACTAATTCTAAAAAGGATTATCAATGCTAGTAGCACATGCTGTATTTCTATCACTATTCTTACTGTAAAATTGCATGTAAAAGTCAGTTAACAAAAATTATCCCTTGGGTTACAACTCCTTATTGCTTTTTCTGGGCACTAATTGAGAGCTACTGTAATGTGTCTATTGAGAAGCACTTGATAAAAAGCCTTTTGAAGTGAAGTGAAAATACTGATATATTATAAAAACTTCTGATTTGTGAAAAATAGATGTTGCAATAGTTAAATAACTATTTTGTTGGAGAAGTGCATTTGGTTAAACACATTTCGATGAGAGAGAATTATAAAGTGTTAAAATACCTATCTAGCTTAGTGAATTGACATAAAGAGTTCTAACGCATTTGTATTCCTGTACTAAAATACTGCCAGCCGACAAGATAAAAAATATTTTTTTTTACATATGGGTGAATGTGTAGCCAATTGTTGTACACGGGATGGCTATACATTCAGCTACTTCGCAATTCAAAATATAGGGCAATCAAAGTATCACCCAATGAATTACCACATATACTCCAGCTACCACCCAGAATATAACCATATTTACTCCAGCCAGATAGAATCTAGCTACTTCTCAATATATAACCAAGTGCATTCTAGCTACCACTCAATGCGTAATTAAATTCAGACCAGCTTCTATTGAATCAGTGCATAACCAGATGTGTTCCAGATACATCCTAAATCATAACCAGATGCATTTTAGCTACCATCCAGAGTATAACCTGGTGAACGCAAGCTACCTCCCAATGCACACAATGCAGCCTCACCAGCGCCCATCAAAAGCAGCCTCACCAGCGCCCATCAATGCATCCTCACCAGCGCCCATCATTGCATCCTCACCAGCGCCCATCAAATGCAGCCTACCAGCACCCATCAATGCATCCTCACCAGCGCCTGATCAAGTGCAGCCTACCAGCACCCATCAATGCATCCTCACCAGCGCCCATCAAATGCAGCCTACCAGCGCCCATCAATGCAGCCTCACCAGCGCCCATCAAATGCAGCCTCCCGGTGCCCATCAATGCAACCTCACCAGCAGCCATCAATGCAGCCTCACCAGCGCCCATCAAATACAGCCTCACCAGCACCCATCAAATGCACCCTCACCAGTTGCCATCAAATGCAGCCTACCAGCGCCCATCAATGAATGTTCGCTTGTTTCCATTCATGCGGGAGTCAGGACACAGACACAGTCCTCCGCTGCTACTGTGCCTCTGATAATATGTGCGAATGGAGCAACGGCTGCCTGCTGATGCTGAGGCTTAGTTGCTTGCTGCAGAGAGAAGAGAGTAGGAACACCAGTGGATGGGCACCCTAGGTAGCAGGGTGCCCTAGGCGGCTACCTAGTTTGCCTAATGGTAGCACCAGCCCTGCTCCTAATGCATAACAGGGTGCATTCTAGGTACCCACCAGTGTATAACCATATGCACTGAAACAACATCCGAATGCATAACTAGATACAGTTCAGCTACCTCCCTATCACCCAGTGTATAGCCAGATACACCCCAACCCGTCACCATAACTTGGAAATATTCCTTCATTTATGGATATATGGAATCACCATAAAGCTAATTTGTTAAAACTGTGTTTGTACAGGAAAAAGCACTACCAGTAAGCCAGTAAAATGACATAATGGGACCTTAGAGCTAAAAATAAGTTTCATTACTTATCTAAAATAGCTCTATAGTCTTTCTTAGTAACTGAGACATGACTGATAGAAGACATTAAATTTATTGAGAGTGACATGCTCTACTGTAACCTTGATGCAACTTAGTTTTATTTAGAAGAGATAGCTAGCTAAGGGGGTTCCACATCCAATATAAACTATAAAATATAGAAAATTGTTTTGGACATTTGAGCGGACTTTACCGGTACCAGAAGGAACACTGTATAATTTTACAAAAAGATTGTTTATTAAATATTACACAATTAATAAAAGTGTACATAAATAAAAACAAGAGAATTAGGAGCTCTCATTTGTACAACCACAGGTATAAAAATATATATTCCCTATACTGCCAAGTCAAACAAGGTCAACGTTTCACTGTTGCTTCTTCAGGACCTATTTCAATTGACTGCAAGCAAAGGGATTGTGCATGGGAAAAAGAACAGTATCAAAAACTTCATCAGAAGGATGACAGATGCAGACAAATTACATATGATAAAATAAATCCCATAGATAGTATGGAGACAAAGTATATGGGGTACCACTTACATAGTGAATAGAGCCCTCTCATAAGCGGCATGCCATGTGCTACCCAGGTGCAACCAGATCAGTGAGGCATTCACTAGATCAAAACCGACCAGAAAATACCCTCTAATGTCCCAATCTGAGAAGGAAAAAAATGTAATGAAAATAAAAATATAATATATAATATATAATAAGTCCCCATATAAGGATACGGGGTAAAATACAGTGGGGATGGAAAGTATTCAGACCCCCTTAAATTTTTCACTCTTTGTTATATTGCAGCCATTTGCTAAAATCATTTAAGTTAATTTTTTGCCTCATTAATGTACACACAGCACCCCATATTGACAGAAAAACACAGAATTGTTGACATTTTTGCAGATTTATTAAAAAAGAAAAACTGAAAGTCTGAATACTTTCCGTCCCCACTGTATATTAATAAACATTGCATCTTAGCAAGGTACTCACAGGACCAGCAGATTCACAACAACACTACATCAAGGTGACTATTCCTTTTCCACAGCATCTAGGGCCACCCTCCTATTGATTCCTACCATGTAATATAGATATATGGATTACACATAAATATTCGCTATACAATGTTATATATTCTGACATGACAATATCAATCCAAAATTCATAAATAAAGATGGTTTCAATACCTGTACACAATGGTTCAGGATGAATGATAAACTGGACTGTGCATAAGCTTCCAAATAACCAGCAATGGATCAACCAGAACCTACATAAACCAAAGGGTGTGTAGTCACCATTAATTAATATCCAGCTTATGGCAGAGAGAGCAAAAGCAAACCGCATTATACTTGAACTTACCAGTTAACTGGCATACATTGATTCCCAATTATTAATATCAGCGGGTACTAGATCAAATCCATGCTAATTGTGGCTGCAAAAGTAGATCTAGGGAGCAAAGTAACATAAATTACTTCACAACCTAAACAACAATTCAGATGAAAGGGACAGAGAAAGTCCCAGTGTGTAGGCTAACCTGTTCAACAGAGGTCCTGGATGAACATGCCGCCATAAAGAGCCCTTGCAACTGATCATTAAATACAGCCAACCATCAGCACCATCTGACAACCCAGATGAGCTAACTATAATCACCTGTGAGGGCTGCACCAATGCACCTGAGCATGCAGGGCTAGCGCAAGTGTAGTGGTGGGGAGTCCCCCATAGATGTGAGAAAATAGTATTGATGTTTGCCGCGCATGCGCGACCGAGATAGTTACAGATTATTAGAGGCGCGCTCATGCGCACTGGCCCTTAATTTATACTTGGGGAAAATAGACACCATCCGAGATGTACAGGCGCAGCAAGCAGCCAAAAAAAGTATCTTGCATGCACGCATGAAAACTAGAGAGTCAGATTATTAGAGGTGCGCTTATGCGCACTAGCCTCCAATAGACACTTAGAAAGAGACACTATCCGAGAGTACAGGCACAGTAAGCTGCCAATGCAGGATTTAACCACAAGAAACAGGAAGCCAAATGAACAATACAAAAACAATCTGCCATATAAAATATGATAGATGAATATAATGAAAATACATAAATATTAATGAATATATGAAATAAGTAATAGGTGGTAAAAAAAAATCCTAGGTTGAAATATTAATTGGTTTTCCTGCTCTTTCTCTTCCCTGTTCCTGATTAAATTTTTGGTGAAATGAATTCAACAAAATGATAGTTTTGTCCCTCCCCTATCTTGCTGTATAGCTCTGAATAGATTAACAATCACATCATGATGTTTGATTATGTATTATATTATTATAAATTGATCTATTGTTATCAAATTGTTTGGTGTATGATATTAAACATGGGTAGTTAGAATAACCGGTGCAGCAATTCTCTTGTTATTTTAATTAGGATCGATGACCCTGCGGCCTTGAGTCCTATAGTTTAGTTTAAGGTATACATGTGCGGCATGCCATGGGGTGGCCTTGGTGCACTTTGGATCATGGCTCAATCTTGGATTTAATGTTTTTCATTTTTATTTTATATGAATTTTTTTCTTGGGGACCCCCGGCATAGATAACATCTGGCTACAGTTTGGCTTTTTAGCATCTGTATTACCAAGGTGGTGGTGTTGCGGTGGTTGGCGTCAGGGGTATCCCCTGTTTTTTTTTCCATCTTATACTTATTTCATATCTTCATTAATCTTTATGTATTTTCATTATATTCATCTATCATATTTTATATGGCAGATTGTTTTTGTATTGTTCATTTGGCTTCCTGTTTCTTGTGGTTAAATCCTGCATTGGCAGCTTACTGTGCCTGTACTCTCGGATGGTGTCTCTTTCAAAGTGTCTATTGGAGGCTAGTGCGCATAAGCGCACCTCTAATAATCTGACTATCTAGTTTTCATGTGTGCATGCGCGGCAGACGGCAATACTTTTTAGGCCTTCTTGCTGCACCTGTATCTCGGATGGTGTCTTTTTTCCAAGTATAAGTTAAGGGCCAGTGCGCATGGGCGCACCTCTAATAATCTGTAATTATCTAGTTCTCTATCGCGCATGCTTAGCAAATGGAGATACTATTTTCTCACATCTATGGGGGATTCCCCACCATTACACTTGCGCATGCCCTACATGCTCGGGCACATTGGTACAGCCCTCACAGCTGATTATAGTTAGCTCATCTGGGTTGGGAGATAGTGCTGATGGTTGGCTGTATTTAATGATCAGTTGCAAGGGCTCTTTATGGTGGCATGTTCATCCAGGACCTCTGTTGAACAGGTTAGTCTACACACTGGGACTTTCTCTGTCCCTTTCATCTGAATTGTTGTTTAGGTTGTGAAGTAATTTATGTTACTTTGCTCCCTAGATCTACTTTTGCAGCCACAATTAGCACGGATTTGATCTAGTACCCGCTAATATTAATCTTTGGGAATCAATGTATGCCAGTGTAGCGCTGGTAGATTTTTTTAATCTACCACTGATAGGTTAATCTTGTGGGTTACTTGTTAGAGGAAGTTAGATTTGCCTCTGTTCCAGCTTGGCTGAGTTGCATGTGGTTCCACACTGTGCCGGTGGGTGTCGTTGTCACCATCGGCTGGTGTTGGAAAAGCAACGTGTTGAAGCGTATGAGTGCTCCTATGTCCCGGAGACAACTCGGTTGAGGTGGTCCTCCGAGTTGCATTCTGGGAGAGGGAATTTATGGGACAGACGCCATGTTTAGGGGTTCGTTTTCAGCCACCTGCTGGCCCTCCTGGCTGACAGGTATGCATTAAGAGTACCACCTCGTGGTCCTCCGTTCCGGAGGCCCACGTCGCTGCGGCGTGTGGGTGGGTCCAGTAGCCTGTCTGGGGCCTACCACAGCAGCAGAGGAATGGTCCTGAGCTGTCTATCCTGAGTGAAGAAGCTGGACAACCGAGAAGATCCCAGGGGAGGACCCGTCATGGAAGGATCATGCAGAGTGCTGGTCTGGAGAGGGGCCTTGTGACTCGGTTGGAGGACATATCCTGAAGTGATCTTACTGCATAGTACTGCCGGGTTGGCTTAAAGGTTCAAGTACTGTGTCTGACATTCATCATAAACCAATACATCCTGTGGCAGAGGATTGTACGGGTTTTATTCCAAACAAGTCTGGCTGCTAGGCAAGTGAGAGAGGCCTATCCAGGCGGGCAAAGATTGGGTTCCACAAGGGGGAGCGCATTCAACCATTCAACCGCAAGTGTTCAACTCTAGAGAATGTCCTAAAGAATACTAAGGAAAGGTTGTTTGAGCTTCCCTGCAACTTTCCTTCTGCCTCTTTCCTGCTACTTCCTTTATTATTTGTTCATTAAAGCATTGGAAAATCTACTCAAGTGTTGGTGTCTACATCGTCCAGAAGTAAACTCAATGGGACCCTAGACCCGGTGACGGTGAAACAGAGGTGTGAAGTGTAAAGGTAACAGCCCGCTTTAAACCAGCAGCTCCACCGAGAGTTAGTGCTACACCAGTTAACTGGTAAGTTCAATTATAATGTGGTTTGCTTTTGCTCTCTCTGACATAAGCTGGATATTAATTAATGGTGACTACACACCCTTTGGTTTATATAGGTTCTGGTTGATCCCTTGCTGGTTATTTGGAAGCTTATGCACAGTCCATTTTATCATTCATCCTGAACCATTGTGTACAGGTATTGAAACCATCTTTATTTATGAATTTTGGATTGATATTGTCATGTTAGAATATATGACATTGTATAGCGAATATTTATGTGTAATCCATATATCTATATTACATGGTAGGAATCAATAGGAGGGTGGCCCTAGATGCTGTGGAAAAGGAATAGTCACCTTGATGTAGTGTTGTTGTGAATCTGCTGGTCCTGTGAGTACCTTGTTAAGATGCAGTGATAATATATTTTACCCTGTATCCTTATATGGGGACTTATTATATATTATATTTTTATTTTCATTACATTTTTGTCCTTCTCAGATTGGGACATTAGAGGTATTTTCTGGTCGGTTTTGATCTAGTGAATGCCTCACTGATCTGGTTGCGCCTGGGTAGCACATGGCATGCCACTTATGAGAGGGCTCTATGTAAGGGGCACCCCATATACTTTGTCTCCATACTATCTATGGGATTTATTTTATCATATGTGATTTGTCTGCATCTGTCATCCTTCTGATGAAGTTTTTGATACTGTTCTTTTTCCCATGCAGAATCCCTTTGCTTGCAGTCAATTGAAATAGGTCCTGAAGAAGCAACAGAGAAACATTGACCTTGTTTGACTTGGCAGTATAGGGAATATATATTTTTATACCTGTGGTTATACAAATGAGAGCTCCTAGTTCTCTTGCTGTTATTTATGTACACTTTTATCAATTTTGTAATATTTAATAAACAATCTATTTTTGTAAAATTATATAGCGTTCCTTCTGGTACTGGTAAAGTCTGCTCAAATGTCCAAAACTATTTTCTAACAACTTAGTTATATGTCAAAGGCTGCTTCCACTGCAGCATATTAGTTAAAACTCAGCCAGTTTCAAAAACATTATTGATCCCCTTTCCTCCTTATCTTTACCTAAACCTAAATTTAAGGTGGAGTTTATCTGGAGTTTACTATGGAGAAAGCACACTCTCCTGAGGATCTAGGGAGGAAGATTCTGCAGGCGCAAAGACTAGTTGGTGGTACACAGGCAATGACATGCTCTATAAAGTAACATTTATATTTATTTTATTTGTATATAGAAATGATATCATAGAGGAAGAACAAGAGGAACTACATACTGGATTTGAAGAAGGTCCAAAATAAGGTATACATGGAGTTGCACTTTAAATGATCATTCCTTTTTGTGTGTCCACTAATGATTAACTATACAAAACATGCATTGTGTTTTTTTTATCCATTTCCAATTTATTCTTGAATGAAGTCTTTTTAACTAATATTTTAACAGTATGGAAGGAACAAAATAGCAGGTTAGGCAGTGATGCTGTCCATTGTATCTATTCAGGTATTTACAATCCAATTCCAAAAAAGTTGGAAAAAATCTACATAAAACCAGAAGGAAATGATTTGTAAATCTCATAAATCCATATTTTATTCATAATACAAAATAGAAAACATTAAAATGCTCTGAGAAAACTGAGAAAATGTACAATTTTAAGAAAAAAATAAGGTCATTTGAAATTGATGGCAGCAACACATCGCAAAAAGGTTTGGACAGGGCTATGTTTACCACGGTATAGCATCCCCTATTTTTTTCTGGATTTTAAGGAAAGGAATGTTGTCCCATTCTTGCCTGATTTAGGATTCTAACTGCTCAACAGTCCTAGGTCTTCTTTGTTGTATTTTTAATTTCAAGATGCACCAGATATTTTCAATGTTGAAAGGTCTGGACTGCAGATAGGCCAGTTATGCTCTTGGACTCCTCTACTATGAAGCCATGCTGTTGTCTTAGATGCAGTGTGTGGTTTAGCATTGTCCTCGTGAAATATACAAGCCTTCCCTGAAAGAGGTGTCATCTGGATGGATACATATGCTGCTCTAAAACCTGGATATATCTTTCAGCATTAATGGCTGCCCATTCCATATGCTCCAATGCACCCCCATACCATCAGAGATGCAGGCTTTTGATCTGAGAGCTGATATCAAAAGGTCCCTCTCCTCTATAGTCTGTAAAAAAAAATTCAAATTTTCATTTATCTGACCACAAAACAGTTTTCCACTTTGCAACAGATCATTTTAAATGAGGTGTTGGTGGATCAGAATTGGATTCTTCTTTGCATGATAGAGCTTTACCTTGCATTTTTGGATGGCAAGGCGAACTGTGTTAAAAGACAGTGATTTTTTTTTAGTATTCCTGAGCCCATACATTGAGTGTAGGCAAGTGCAGTTTATCCTCCTCTCTGTAGCTGGCACTGTTTTGCTGGCCATTCTACAGAGAAAATGGAGGATGAGAGGAGTTTTGAATATCAGCTAGAGATTTGAGGATAAACACACCACATCCCAACAGTAATTTTTTTTTTTGAAAGAGTATAGACAGAGATTTTTAAGGTGCTGAAAAAATATACAAAAAAAGATTTTTGTATAAAAAAAAAATCGTACAAAAATTTTATTTTATGTCAAAACGAAAACCAAATATTTCTTTAAAACCAACAACAGTTTCTTGGGGTCATGGTGTGTGTGTACAGTGGTTTACGCTCAATTTAGCGTAGAGAGGACCATAAGTTATTAGCTTACAAGATATGCAGCAAGATCAATAGGTATTTTTTTTACACTTAGCAAACAGATATAACAAATAGGGACCAGATTAGAGAAGTTAATTTTTAAGGTTTACTTATGCCACGTACACGCGACCGGTTTTGCCGTCGGAATAAACTCAGAAGGTTTCTTCAACGGAACTCCAACGGAATTCCATTCAAGCAGTCTTGCCTACACACGGTCAAACCAAAGTCTGACTAAAGTCCGACCGTCCAGAACAACGTGACGTACAGCACGTACGACGGGACTAGAAAAAGGAAGTGCAATAGCTAGTAGCCAATAGCTTCCGTCTCGTACTTGCTTCAGAGCATGCATTGTTTTTGGTCCGTTGGAACAGCATACAGACGAGCGGTTTTCCCGATAGGAATTGGTTCCATCGGAAATATTTAGAACATGTTCTATTTCTAGGTCCGTCAGAATTTTCGAAAAAAAAAGTCCGATGAGGCACACACACGATCAGAATTGACGATGAAAAGCTTCCGTCGGGCATTTTCTGTCGGACATTCCGCTCTTGTGTACGCGGCTTTACTCTTTAATAAATCACTGGAAAGCAGATTATTCGTTTTCTATGGACAACATTTTACCTTTTTCTTTAATTTTACATGTAGTTGATGGTCATTTATGTGTATGCATTGCTGAAAATGAGATACTCTTGGAACTTTAAGACATCACCCCTTGATAGGGGCAACTTTAAAAGTAATCCAACAGAGCCACTTTTTCTCAATATTTGACGGGGAAATCACTCGGCTCCATCCTGTGTTGGGAACTCCACTATTTCCCTCTGGCTACACAGACAGCCGTTTTAAGCAAATTATGCGCCATGGCAGATTTCGATTAGGGGATTTTTTTGAAGCATCGAGGTTGAAGACAAGGTCGGAAATGCAATCGCTGTTCTGTTCACCGCTGGATCCATGGCGGATGCAACAGCTTACACATTTCCTAACCTCCCTTAATAGGGGGGGAAAGATCAGACCGCTTAAATACATCATTAGAAAATGTATGCCTTTTGGAAGAGCCTTCTGCACATGGAGTATCAGAGGTATATAAAATATTAACAGATCCCCTTGAAGACTTTGTCCCAAGATTTCTTTCGAAATGGGAAAGAGATCTGGACATTACACTCTCCAAAGAGCAAAGGAGCTATATTTTACACTTTGCTCATTACTCATCAACTGCCAGCAAATACCAAGAGTTATGCTACAAAATTCTTACAAGGTGGTATAAAGTTCCATCATTACTACAAAAAATGTATCCAGAGCGGACAAATAAATGCTGGCGATGTGGCGAATCAGAGGGTAATATGCTCCACATTATTTGGTCATGTCGAAAGTTAATAGATTTCTGGTCTAAAGTACGAGAAACTGTAAGACAATTAACAGAGTATGACCCGGGGTCCGACCCAGCAAGATATCTTCTTCATCTTTCGGATCTCTCAAAGTGTACATATCGGAATTCTCTTGTGGCCCATCTTTTGAATGCGGCAAAGGCCTGTATCCCGGCCTTTTGGAAGTAAGAATCACCCCCCTCGATTTCACTATGGTTAAAAAATGTAGCAGATATATACGCCATGGAAAAAGGCATTGCGATTACACAGGGTAAGATGGAATTCATGGTCTCTTCTGGTCTGCACCAGGGAGTACGGATATGCGCTCGGAGAGCAGGATGGGTCATTATGGGGGGGGGGGGGGGGTAGGAGAGCGAGAGAACCTAAATAATGCCATAGGGAAATTTTTGTATTTGGGGTTTTTGTTTTGTTTTTGTTTTTTTTTTTTCTCTTTCTTTTTCTGTCTTGTTTGATAATAAGTCATATGTGTCTACTAAAAACTGAATCACAATGTGCTAAGTTATACTCTGCAAACTGGAAGCAGCAATAACGATATTTGTTTTATATGTATATATATATATATATATATATATATATATATATATATATATATATATATATGAAAATGTATTTTTTTTTCTTTTTCTGTGTTTGAAAAAATAAAATATAGAATTAAAAAAAAAAAGAAAATAAGATATGGAATTTAATGACAAAATATGACAGTTGCTGGGGCTTCTGATAAAGCTAGGCAACAAGGAAGAGATTCATTAAGAATGCCCAATGTGTCAAACACCTCAAGTAGCTTTTAGATAAAGTTTGCCATGTCCATTCGAGTTTACTGGTCATAGTTCTTTATGACTGTTGGGAAGGATGGTTTACAAGCCAACCACTGTCAAATCATGTAAATAAAAAACTCTCTATTTACTGGTAACAAATTATCAAACAAATCAGTTCTAGGACATCCTGAAAGATAAAATAAGCAATAAATGAAGTAGTTCCTCGATAACAACCAGTTATAAAAATGTTTTATTGAGGCTTGTTTCTAATCAGTACAGAATTCTACTTAAACAGTGTTTAAAATAAAAAAAATGAGCCTAAAGAGCTGGAATGCTTAACGGAAATCTACACTCAGGATACAATTCTAGTGTACTTTGCACACTTAGGGTCTAATGTATAAATGTATTATTTAATACGTTTAAAACAAAAAAAATCAGAGCAAAGGATATTACTTAACTTTAGTGTGATGTGTCTCTTGTGCTGCTGTATCCTGGTTTAGCACAAATCTTCCTCTTTACCCACCCCTGCCACCGTATTCTTCTGGTGTTGTGGGGCATACTAGAACTGAGGGTGCAGTGACAAGCATCATCAAGAGTGCTCCACCCAGCTCCACCATTCAGAGAAGCCATACTATAGCTTCTACGAATGAAACGTGATCTATGAATGGACGGCAATGCACTATTACTAACGTAACGTAAGGATCTCCAGAACAAGTCCAAAGCTTTATTCAGCGATCACATCGTTACAGCCGATAGCTATGTTTCGGAGCCACACAGGACCCCTTCACATTGCTGATGAAGGGGTCCTGTGTGGCTTCGAAACGTTGTTATCTGCTGTAACGATGTGATCGCTGAATAAAGTTTTGGACTCGTTCTGGAGATCCTTGGTGTGCTGGTGACAAACTTTTACTCTGAATGGGGGGGCGAACCTTTAACCACTTCAGCCCCCCGGAAGATTTGGCTGCTTAATGACCAGGCCATTTTTTGCGTTTTGGCGCTGTGTCGCTTTAACTGACAGTTGACGTCCTTTTTTCCCCACAAATAGAGCTTTCTTTTGGTGGTATTTGATCGCCTCTGCAGTTTTTATTTTTTGCGCTATAAACAAAAGAAGAGCGACAATTTTGAAAAAAACACAATGGGGGTTATTTACTAAAGGCAAATCCACTTTGCACTACAAGTACACTTGGAAGTGCAGTCGCTGTAGATCTGAGAGGGACATGCAAGGGAAAAAAAAACAGCATTTTAGATTGCACAAGTTTGGATGATAAAATCAGCAGAGCTTCCCCTCATTTCAGATATTCCCCTCAGATCTATAGCGACTGCACTTCCAAGTGCACTTTCAGTGTACTTTCAAGTGCACTTGCAGTGCACTTGTAGTGCAAAGTGGATCTGCCTTTAGTAAATCAACCCCAATATCTTTTACTTTTTGCTATAATAAATATCCCACAATTTTTATCAAAAAAACAAATTTTTTCCTCAGTTTAGGCCAATATGTATTCTACATATTTTTGGTAAAAAATCGCAATAAGCGTATATTGATTGGTTTGCGCAAAAGTTATAGCATTTACAAAATAGGGGATAGATTTATGGCATTTTTATTATTATTTTTTTTTTTACCAGTAATGGCGGTGATCTGCGATTTTTATTGGGACTGCGACATTATGGGACACTTTTGACACATTTTTGAAACCATTGACAATTATACAGCGATTGGTGCTATAAAAATGCACTGATTACTGTGTAAATGTCACTGGCAGGGAAGGGGTTTACACTAGGGGGCGATCAAGGGGTTAACTGTGTTCCCTATGTGGATTTCCAACTGTGGGGGGATTGGACTGTCTAGGAGGAGAGAGAGATCGGTGTTCATACATAGTGTGAACACACGATCTGTCTCCTCTCCCCCTCGCTCTGTCACGAACCAAAGCGGGAGCATCGGCTCAGGGCACAAGCCCCTAGTGGCCAAAAGAAAAAAAGACACAAGGTAACATCCATTTGCCCGGCCGAGCCAACCTGCCGCAGTAAAACTGCTGGTCGGCAAGCGGTTAAATTGCCTGTCTGTCCTCCATTCATAGATTGTGTTTCATTAAAAGGGCAGGTAAAAGCATAGAAAACACACACACACAAAAAAACAACAACAAATGAAGCAACCACATCTAAGGACTGGTAAACTGCAATACATACATTTTTGTTCTTGGGTGTAGATACATTTTGATTTTCAGTTTTCTGCTTAAAGCCACTAGGGGTCATAGTTTTTTTTTCTCTAAACTAACTAAACGACCTAAAACAAAATAGTTTTGTATTTTACATCTTTATCTATACATTTTATGTTTTGCCTGGAGTCCTCCATTCGCTGTAAAACAATTTACTCCAGAGTAAATATTTATGTTCTTTGACTCACTCAGAAAACAACATTGAAAACATCAAACAATTAGAATCCAAAAGCATAGTCACAGTTAAAAGCTAAATTATCAAAAGGATTAAAATATTGCAAACTTCAGCAGGATAAATGTACCTGTTTATGAGCAACAAAAATCTGCCACAGAAACCTTACAGCATGTTGACAAAGTTGAATTTTAACTTATAAAAAACAAATATACATTTTTTTTGCTGTTAAAAAAGTTAAAGAAATACATGCTTTTTTGGTAAATTATGTACTGGATTGTTTTGGTATTAAGCAGGAATACTAGGTCCTACACTTGCCCACATGTATGTCAAGGTAAAGCAGAATTTTTGCATGCACTACTGTATATCATATTTGCTAAAAGGAAAGAGGTGGTGCTTGCCGGCATTGCAAGACTGAAACACTAAGAAATGGTTCAGATTGCCTAAATTGTAGAATGTGGAATGGCAACTCGTGGCTCTTATGGCACAGCAGAGATGTTGGGGCTGTTTTACTGAAGAAATGATGCATGTTCACTTTTCAAAGTGAATTTTCTCCAAGTTTAGTTAATGAGGTGAAGTTAGGGGGAAAATGTATTTTGCAAAAACAATCCAGTTGTGTACAGGGGAAGTTTTCGGAAAAAGGATCTTTGCTTGGGAAGGATTGAAAGATGGAATGAGCACAGCCTCACCTCTTTCACTAAACTAAGTACATTTTTGCTTTGCAGGGTGAACATCCTCATTTCTTGTCGTATACCTACCCCAGTGACGATTATGCAGCATGACATACAGGGCTTGATTTACTAATACTGGAGATTGCAAAATCTGGTGCTGCTCTCCATAGAAAACAATCAGCTTTCAGTTTTTTTGTCAAAGCTTAATTGAACAAGCTGAACTTAGAAGCTGATTGGCTACCATGCACCAGATTTTGCAATCTCCTGTTTTAGTAAATCAACCACACAGTATATATCCATAAACCAGTGTGTTAAAGTGGTTCTTCTGTGGGGTAATCCCTTTAGAATGTAAGCTCTACGTGCAGGGCCCTCCTGTCCCTTCTGTATTGAACTGTACTGTAATTGTGCTGTCCCCCCTCGACATTGTAAAGCGCTGTGTAAACTGTTGGCACTATATAAATTGTAATAATAATAATAATTCATAAAGCTCTGTAGATGTCTGGCACTTTTTTAAATCTACGATTTATCTACAATTTATGACTTATGAGTGGTATTTTTTTGCTTGGAAATTTGAAAAAATACTACTTTGTATAAGAGAAAAAGCTGCCACCCGCCCTCATACTCCAGTGCTCTGTGCTGGCAGAGCTGAGTAACAGTAACACCCCTCATCTTAAGCTGCCTAACACAGGCCTGTATTGTAGAGAAAGGAAGGAAGTATGTCTGACCAGCTTTGTTACACTACAGAGTGCTCTGTGTGTAATTCTAGTGCCTGTTGTATGGCACAGTCATATTTAGATTCCCTGTACACTAGCTGTAACAGGATAGTGTAAGAAAGATTATGAAAATGAGCATTGTTTATACAACTTCTGTCTGACTGCATTTGTGTTATTTCATTTGGGCTAGACCAAAACATTTATACAATTGTCCTCCTAAATGACTGCAACACCATGATGTTCCCACCCCCAAACTTCACTGATGGTATGGGGATGTTTTTTGGGATGATGTGCAGCCCCATTTGACCTCCAAACATGGTGCGTATTATGGTATCCAAAGAGTTCAATTTTGGTCTCATCTGACCAGACTATAGTCTCCCAGTATTTCACAAATTTGTATAAATGTTGTGCAGCAAACTTTATATGAGCTTCAACATGCTTTTTTTCAGCAATGGAGTCTTGCATGGTGAGTGTGCATACAGGCCATGGCAGTTGAGTGCATTACTTATTGTATTTTTTGAAACAATTGTACCTGATAATTTCAGGTCTTTCTGAAGCTCTCCACAAGTGGTCCTTGGCTCTTGGACAAATCTTCTGATAATTTTTTTCACTCCTCTGTCAGAAATCTTGCAAGGAGCACCTGGTTGTGGTTGGTTTATGGTGAAATGACGTTCTTTCCACTTCGGGATTATGGCCCCAACAGTGCTCATTGGAACATTCAGAAGTTTAGAAATCCTTCTGTAACCAATGCCATCAGTATGTTTTGCAACAATAAGGTTGCAAAAGTCTTGAGAGAGCTCTTTGCTTTTACCCATCATGAGATGTTTCTTGTGTGACACCTTGGTAATGAGACACTTTTTTATAGGCCATCAGTTGAGACTAAACCAGCTGATATTAGTTTGCACTGACAAGGGGCAGGATTGCTTTCTAATTACTGATATATTTCAGCTGGTATCTTGGCTTTCCATTTTTTTCACCTCCCTTCATGTGTTCAATACGTCTTCCCTGTGTCATTCCATTTTATTACACATAACTTAATTTTTGAACTTATTTGTTTTGGTTTCTTTGTATGCATGGATTGGTGATCCATGCATACAACCAGTTATACAACCAGTTATTTAACTGCTGAATATATATATATATATATATATATATATATATATATATATATATATATATATATATATATATATATATATATATATAGAGTAGGGAAAATAATTATTTGATCCCCTGCAGATTTTGTAAGTTTGCCCACTTACAAAGAAATGATGGGTCTATCATTTTTATCATAGGTGTATTTTAAATGATAGAGACTATCAACCAAAAATCCAGAAAAAACACATAAAATAAATGCTATAAATTAAGTTGTAGTTTAGTGAGTAAAATAAGTATTTGATCCCCAAGCAAAAGATGACTTAGTACTTGGTGGAGAAACCCTTGTTGACAAGCAGGGAGGTAAGATGTAGACTTGTGCACAATGGGAAATTTAGTTTAGTTTTGGTTTGTTGTCATTCGTAAAATACATAATTTCGTTCTGTTATATTTGTTATGTTACGTTAATTCGTATTCAGATAATTCGTTATTATTCATAGAGTGTCGATATTCATTATATTGAATCTCGAATCATGTCGAATTAATTCGTTATATCCACTATAATTTGTTTCGTATTAGTTGAAATTCGATATTTATGTATGTATATATATTCGTGATAATGATTCGTAGTTTGGAAAGTCGTTTGTTTATTGAATCTATTAACACACACAATGACAATATCTCTTCTCCTCTGCTTAAAGTGGTGTTCCGGCCGAAATTATACTTTTTAAATAAAAATACCCCTATAATACACAAGCTTAATGTATTCTAGTAAAGTTAGTCTGTAAACTAAGATCTGTTTTGTTAGTTTATAGCAGTAGTATGTTATTTTATAAACTTACAGCAGGCCGTGGCCATCTTAAGTGTGGGCATCTGAAGCCAGACTGTATTTCTTCCTGGATCAACATCCTTGCAGATCTCGCACATGCGCAGTGCAGCACAAGCAGTGTAATAGGTTTCAAGTCAGGTTTCCATAGCAACGGCAGTGTCAGAGGAAGTTGCCGCCCCTTCCCAGAAGGCATTGCAAACAGGAAATGATGCGATGGGAGGAGGAAGTGAAAAATGAATACAGCAGATATACAGTAGGTGCTGAGAAATTTTTTTTTAAAATATCCAATTCGTTTACAGTGCACAGTTTAGTGAGGGATGCTGAAGAGTTGTAAAAGTGGGTGGAACTCCACTTTAAATACAATACAACATCCTTCTCACTCAGTTCTCAGGAATGCACTTTGCCAGTAATCCAACCTCCAGCACAAAATGAATCAGCTGATTGGACTGTAAGTTTTACTTTGAGTTGACCTTTTGTTTCATTAGATCTTTAACGAATTACCGAATCATGTCAAATTCATTCGTTATATTCGCTATAATTTCTTTTGTATTAGTTGAAATTCATTATTTTTTTATTCGGACATTAGGATGCATCTGAATGTCTGAAAGATGCAAAATTCAGCCGAATTTCGATTTGTTACGAAATGATTTGCACATGTCTAGTAAGATGTTTCTTGAAGTTGGTGATCAGGTTTGCACACATCTCAGGAGAGATTTTGGTCCATTCTTCTTTACAGATCTTATCTAAATCCTTAAAGTTTCTTGGCTATGTCTTGGCAACTCGAAGTTTAAGCTCCCTGCATACATTTTCTATAGGATTAAGGTCTGGAGACTGACTGGGCAACTCCATGACCTTAATTTGCTTCTTCTTGAGCCACTCCTTTGTTGCCTTGGCGGTATGTTTTGGGTCATTGTCATGCTGGAAGACCCATCCACGACCCATCTTCAGTGTTATGGCTGAGGGTTCTCATCCAAGATTTCACAATACATGGCCCCATCCATTGGCCCCTCAGTGCGGAAAAGTTGGCCTGTACCTTTAGCAGAGAAACAGCCCTAAAGCATCATGTTTTCACCTCCGTGCTTGACTGTAGAGATGGTGTTCTTAGGGTCATAGTCAGCATTTTTCTTCCTCCAAACACAGCAAGTCGAGTTAATAGCCCAATTTTGGTTTCATCTGACCACAGGACTTTCTCCCAATCCTTCTCTGAATCATTTAGATGTTCATTGGCATGACTGCACGTGTCTCTTCTTGAGTAGGGGGACTGGCCATGTTTGTAGGAAGAAAAATGCTCACTATGACCCTAAGAACACTATGCCTACAGTTAAGCACGGAGATGGAAACATGCTTTGGGCCATTTCCCTGCTAAAAGTACAGACCGACTTTGCCACATTGAGGGGCCAATTGATGGGGCCGTGTATTGTAAAATCTTGGCTAAGAACCTTCTTCCCTCAGCCAGAACACCGAAGATGGGTCATTGATGGGTCTTTCAGCATGACAATGACCCAAGACAGACCGCCAAGGCAACAAAGGAGTGGCTCAAGAAGATGCACATTAAGGTCATGGAGCGGCCTAACCATCCTCCAGACCTTAATCCTATAGAAAATTTATGGATGGAGCTGCAACTTCAAGTTGCCATGTAACAGCCAAGAAACCTTTAGGATTTAGAGAAGATCTGTAAAGAAAAGTGGACCAAAATCTCTCCTGAGATGTGTGCAAACCTGGTCACTAACTACAAGAAACGTCTTACCTCTGTGCTTGCCAACAAGGGTTCCTCCACCAAGTACTAAGTCATGATTTGCTTGGGGATCAAATACTTATTTTACTCACTGAACTGCAACTTAATTTATAGCATTTGTTTTATGTGTTATTTCCGGATTTTTGGTTGATATTCTGTCTCTATCATTTAAAATACACCTATGATAAAAACTATAGACCCATCATTTCTTTGTAAGTGGGCAAACTTACAAAATCTGCAGGAAATCAAATAATTATTTTCCCCACTATATATACAGTATATAGTGTTGTGTCACTTTCAGGTTTCAGGGCCGCTCAATATTCATAGAAGCCTCAATTTTCTTACCTAAGTTCCATCTGCTTGTAATATTCACATATGTTTGGAAACCCTTACATTTTCTTTTTAACAGCCCTGACTGACCTACAAATTTCTCTCTCCAACAAATGTATAGAACACCCAGTATGGAGTAACACACCGCCCACTTAACTCCAGACTTAATACACATATCAGTATAGCTCTCAGTCTAGGAGACTGTATAAATGTTCAGTATCAGTGACTGTGACTCACTTCTCTGTATTTATATAAAGCAGCATTTTCCAAGTAATTTACTAGAATTATTGTACATTTCAGTATGCGTGTAAACTGATCCAAGTGACAGAAATTTACTGTAATCTGTGCTTATAGCATTTCTCACAGTAAGTAATAATCATAATGCTTCTGTTAAGTAAGATATTGGCAAATAGCACTGTGGAATAAAACTTGCAGAGAATTAAATTGTATCTAATGTCAACTATTCCTCTTCTATCCTTAGACGTTTTCAACTTTGATAGAATATCTGAAATACAATAATTTCATAGTGCTCTTCAGTGCATATTTTTATAGAGGAAAAAAATTTCTGCTATCGGAATGGCAAAAACTATGTTAACGTCTCCTAAAAAACAAAAAACAAAGACAAAAAAAAAAAAATTCTTAATACCATGACGTTTGTGCATTTTATATGTATATATAGATATGAAAATATTATCTTTCTCTCTCTCTTTATTTATATATAACAATATATATTTATAAATACACATTTTTTGTAAAGACCCCAAAAGTCATTCTTTAACCATTTCAGCTTCGGAAGGTTTACCCCACTTCACGACCAGGCCATTTTTTGTGATACGGCACTGTGTTACTTTAACTGACAATTGTGAGGTCATGCGACGCTGTACCCAAACAACATTTATGTCCTTTTTTCCCCCACAAATAGAGCTTTCTTTTGGTGGTATTAGATCACCTCGGCGGATTTTATTTTTTGCGCAATAAACAAAAAATGAGCAACAATTTTGAAAACAAAAACATTTTTTTTACTTTCTGCTATAAAACACAGTCAAAAAACAAAATTAGTGTAGCGCTAACAAGAAAAGGTCAAATATAAAGTCTATAGACTGACAGTTCAAAATGCATGTGTCTAATGAAAAGACATCCTTGGAAAAAAGATGAAGAGTCCTCCGGAACAGATCTCATCAAGAGAGTAAACCATCTGGGGAGGAAGCCCACACACCACCACTAAAAGTGAAAAGGCTTACCGGACTTGGTGGACCCAACAAGGCATACGCCAGGTGGAGTCAGACAAGCTTGGGTGGTGCTGGACTACAGGAGGCCCAGGAAGGGCGATGTTGGTGGAGTGGCTTCCATGTGGCTGTATTCCTCAAACGTTACCGGACCCGGAGGTGTAGGGTGAGGCACACATGGATCGTATCCCTCAAATCAGCGTTGGAACCAGCAATAACAGCAGCAAATGAAGGAAAAGAAGGAATGGCCAAATAGTGTAAATCCGTATAAATGGGAATTTATTAAAAGTAGTATACACTTACATGTAAAGATATCTAAAAACAGCGCTGTGAAGAAGTGGCGACAGTGGGGTCCTACCCGACGCGTTTCGTCTGCATAGACTTCATCTGGGGGGTTCCCCCCACTGTAGCCACCAGAGCATATATAGGGAGTGCATCAAAAATAATGTAAAACAGCTCCACGGTTTTTAAAAGCCTCACTTCCGGTATCAGGGGAAAATGGCCGACCGGCGTGCGTTCCACGCCTCACATTGGTAGGCACCGGAAGTGGGAACAGCTAAATACCACTGGAATGATCATAAAAAAGCAACCTAATCAGTAGTCACAAATGCGAAAGCATCCAGAATGCCAATAGGCAGAAGGAAAACGTGATGTAAAGTGGTATTGGGGATGTGAGCGGCGCACCGATGTGCGCACGCATCCAAATGAAAGGATGTACACAGCGCATGTGCGTGGGGCGCGTGCGTAATACAACAGTGAAGGGGCGGTGCGGCGGCACTAGGGATGAGGCCGTACGATACAACGTGTCAAGTGCGTGCATGATGAGAACCTCCCACAGAGGCGGGCAAATGTAAATGCCTGGGTAACTATAGTGACAGGCCACAACAAGGGCATTACGTGCATGTAAAGAGGACGTGAAGGACGCAACGAAACAAACAAAGGTCAGGGTATCATACATGTAGCAACCTGGTGACACAAGTGTGTATATAGCGTCCCCAAATAAAAAATGTATATAAAAAATAGGGACAAATACACAGATAAAGTGCGATGTATCCACAGTTATGTGGGCATTAAAAATAAAATAAACTTTTTTTTTTTTTTTTTTTTTTGAGAGAATGGCTTTAATGTGTCTATGCTGATTGGACATAGACACATTAAAGCCATTCTCTCAAAACATTGGGACATCCTCAGGAACGATCGAATTTTGGGCACTGTACTGCCTGATAAGGCCAGAGTCATCTTTAAGGGGGTCCCAACCTTACAGAGTAAGATTGCCCCAAACATTATTAATCCTCCTGTACGCCAACCCCTCTTCTATGAGATGGAGGGATTTTATTCTTGTAAAAGATGTATTGTTTGCCAACACAACTTTGGCATAGGGAGAAAGACTGTATCGTTCATGTCATCAGTTACCCACAAAACATATCTAATCAAACAATTCTGTACCTGCACTACCAGCTATATTGTGTACTTGATTACATGTCATTGTGGGAAACAATACGTGGGTCGCACCATCCGCTCCTTTACCATAAGAGTGGCGGAACATAACGCGCTCATTAAAAGTGGGGACACTAAACACACTGTCCCCCGTCATTACAAGTTACATCACAATCACGTGATTGATGGGACGCAATTTGTGGTTATCGACAGATACGTCCCCCCTTGGAGGGGTGGTGCCATGACCAGGGGTGTTTCCCGTTTAGAGACCTATTGGATCCATGAGCTCCGTACACTCTTTCCATTAGGTATGAATGTTGAAATAGATGTCAACGCTTTTATTAACAAAGCCTGATCCTGTCGCCCTATATTTTGCCTCCCTGTTTTTGAGGTGATTCTCTCTCCTTTTTATACACTCTTTATACAGTTTGTATATATATTCATATCTTTTTGTATTTATATTTATTTGTACTTTACCCTTTTCTTTTTATTCTATTTACCTAATTTTGGCTATATGTGTATAGACATTTATCCATTCTAGCCTTATTTGTATAGATATCCATCTAATTTAGCCCGGAATAATGTAATTCAGGTTTGCGGATGCGTTACATATACAGATATATGGCCTTTATTGTATATGTTTATTTGTGATTACTATATCTTATCATATTACGTAAATCAGCTCCATGAGTTTGAATATTAACTGGTATTCCTTTAACGGTTTAACACCACCAGTCACTTTCAGTTTATTTTATTTTTAATGCCCACATAACTGTGGATACATCGCACTTTATCTGTGTATTTGTCCCTATTTTTTATATACATTTTTTATTTGGGGACACTGTATACACACTTGTGTCACCAGGTTGCTACATGTATGATACCCTGACCTTTGTTTGTTTTGTTGCGTCCTTCACGTCCTCTTTACATGCACGTAATGCCCTTGTTGTGGCCCGTCACTATAGTTACCCAGGCATTTACATTTGCCCGCCTCTGTGGGAGGTTCTCATTATGCACGCACTTGACACGTTGTATCGTACGGCCTCATCCCTAGTGCCGCCGCACCTCCCCTTCACTGTTGTATTACGCACGTGCCCCACGCACATGCGCTGTGTACATCCTTTCATTTGGATGCGTGCGCACATCGGTGCGCCGCTCACATCCCCAATACCACTTTACATCACGTTTTCCTTCTGCCTATTGGCATTCTGGATGCCTTCGCATTTGTGACCACTGATTAGGTTGCTTTTTTATGATCATTCCAGTGGTATTTAGCTGTTCCCACTTCCGGTGCCTACCAATGTGAGGCGTGGAACGCACGCCGGTCGGCCATTTTCCCCTGATACCGGAAGTGAGGCTTTTAACAACCGTGGAGCTGTTTTACATTATTTTTGATGCACTCCCTATATATGCTCTGGTGGCTACAGTGGGGGGAACCCCCCAGATGACGTCTATGCAGACGAAACGCGTCGGGTAGGACCCCACTGTCGCCACTTCTTCACAGCGCTGTTTTTAGATATCTTTACATGTAAGTGTATACTACTTTTAATAAATTCCCATTTATACGGATTTACACTATTTGGCCATTCCTTCTTTTCCTTCATTTGCTGCTGTTATTGCTGGTTCCAACGCCGATTTGAGGGATACGATCCATGTGTGCCTCACCCTACACTTCCGGGTCCGGTAACGTTTGAGGAATACAGCCACGTGGAAGCCACTCCACCAACATTGCCCTTCCTGGGCCACCTGTAGTCCAGCACCACCCAAGCTTGTCTGACTCCACCTGGCGTATGCCTTGTTGGGTCCACCAAGTCCGGTAAGCCTTTTCACTTTTAGTGGTGGTGTGTGGGCTTCCTCCCCAGATGGTTTACTCTCTTGATGAGATCTGTTCCGGAGGACTCTTCATCTTTTTTCCAAGGATGTCTTTTCATTAGACACATGCATTTTGAACTGTCAGTCTATAGACTTTATATTTGACCTTTTCTTGTTAGTGCTACACTTATGACATTTGTTTACACTTGCTGGTTGTGTTAGCTGCTCATTTTTTGTTTTTGGTAGTGCAGAATCATTGTGTACATATTGCTATAAAACACATCCAATAAAAAATGTAAAATAAATAAAATGTCTTTATAAACTTAAGCCAATATTTATTCTGCTACATATTTTTGGTTAAAAAAATCCCAATAAGTATATTGATTGGCTTGCACAAAAGTTATAGCATCTGCAAGCTATGGGAAATATTCATGGAATTTTTTTATGCTAGTAATGGTGGCTATCAGTGACTTATAGCGGGACTGCGACATTCCGGCAGACAGATCGAACACTGAGAGACAATTTTGACACTTTTTTTTGGGAACCAGTGACACCAATACAGTGATCAGTGATAAAAATTTGCACTGTAACTGTACTAATGACACTGGCTGGGAAGGGGTTAACATCAGTGACGACCAAAGGGTTAAATGTGTGCCTAAAATGTGCTTGTTTACTGTGTGGGAGGTGCTTGTATTATGAGAAGGCAGAGATCCGTGTTCCTGCTTTGCTGAAACACAGGATCACTACCTTCTCTACTGACAGAACAGCAGTCTGCCTTATTTACATGGGCAGACTGCCATTCTGCTTGTGTCCCGAACGATCAGCAGGTCCCGGCGGATCCGCTGATTGGCTCCCACTGTGATTGGACCCAGAAGTGCAGGCTCACGTACCAGTACGTAATCCTGTGCAGGAGAGCAGCCTTGCCGCCGTATATGTACAGTATACAGTATACAAAGGAGTATACTCCTTTGATCTACAGATGAATAGAAAAGAGTAATTAGAAAGTAACACAAGCTCTTTAACCACTTAAGGACCAGAAGGATTTGCCCAGTTAACCACTTCCGGACCGCCGCACGCCAATATACATCCTAACTTTGAAGAGGAATATTGTTGTTATGGCAGCAGCTAGCTGCCATAACCCCGGTATCCTCTTCTTCGACCGGCGGTCTGGTTTCCGATAATAGTGGTCTCTGCGGCAGATTCACCGCAAGATCACTTTTATCGGCGGCGGGAGAGGGGTTCCCCTCCCGCCACGCTCCGGTGCTTACCGGAGCCGTCGGCAGTGGCAGAGGTGATCGGATGTTGTCCCTTGTATGACATGGAGACGAATGAGGGGAAGATGGCCCCCACCCGTCTCCATATCATTGCAGGGCGGAAGCGACTTCAAAACGTCACTTCTGCCCATAGCTCCTAAAGGGCCCTTTTAAAAAAAAAACATTTTTAAAAGACAAATTTTTTATTTTTTTAATTGCATTTTAGTGTAAATATGAGATCTAAGGTCTTTTTGACCCCAGATCTCATATTTAAGAGATCCTGTTATGCTTTTTTTCTGTTACAAGGGATGTTTACATTCCTTGTAATAGGAATAAAAGTGATACAATTTTCTTTTTAAAAGAACAGTGTAAAAATAAAATAAATAAATAAATAAATAAGAAAAAAAAAAATTTAAACGCGCCCCGTCCCGCCGAGCTTGCGGGCCCGAAGCCAAGTGCTACGTAAGTAGCGTCCGCATATGAAAGCGGTGTTCAAACCACACATGTGAGGTATCTCGGCGATCAGGAGAGTGAGAGCAATAATTCTAGCCCTAGACCTCCTCTGTGACTAAAAACATGGAACCTGTAGAATTTTTTAAACGTCGCCTATGGAGATTTTTAAGGGTGAAAGTTTGTCGCCATTCCACGAGCGGGCACAATTTTGAGGCGTGACATGTTGGGTATCAATTTACTCAGCATACAAGTACATATTTGGGGGGCACACCATACAATGCATTTAAATTCAAGATGGTGCTGCTGTAAGACCTATAAACAGTACAAAATATTTTACAGCGCACACATACAAGAATGACATTTCCTGCAGGGCTAGTTAAAAACACCTGAACACCTGAACATATTCAAAAAACACGGGGGTTTGGTCACACTATATGGTCATATAGTGCTAAGCCCACTTACTGCGACAAAGTACCCCGAATTAGTGGGTCCTACACTAGTAATAGAATGGAAGATCCTCTGTCTCAACCATGGGAGCTGAACTCCTCTATGTGGGAGAACTGAAAGGGATACATCCTAATCACTGGTGGCCACTAAATAGGAGGTAATGAGGAGGGGGAGGGGTGCTCCAGCCCAAAAACCTGGTCAGGGTCTATTACAACATACAAGTACATATTTGGGGGGCACACCATACAATGCATTTAAATTCAAGATGGTGCTGCTGTAAGACCTATAAACAGTACAAAATATTTTACAGCGCACACATACAAGAATGACATTTCCTGCAGGGCTAGTTAAAAACACCTGAACACCTGAACATATTCAAAAAATACGGGGGTTTGGTCACACTATATGGTCATATAGTGCTAAGCCCACTTACTGCGACAAAGTACCCCGAATTAGTGGGTCCTACACTAGTAATAGAATGGAAGATACTCAGCATAACATTATCTTTCACAATATAAAACAATTGGGCTAACTTTACTGTTGTCTTATTTTTTCATTCAAAAAAGTGTATTTTTTCCAAAAAAGTGTGCTTGTAAGACTGCTGAGCAAATACGGTATGGCAGAAAGTATTTCAACGACCGCCATTTTATTCTCTAGGGTGTTAGAAAAAAATGCATAATGTTTGGGGGTTCTAAGTAATTTTCTAGCAAAAAAAAAAAAACAGTTTTCAACAAATCTCAAAAAGAGGCTCGGTCCTTAAGTGGTTAATGGCCAGGCCATTTTTTGCGATACGCACTGTGTCACTTTACCTGACAATTTCACAGTCGTGCGGCGATGTATCCAAATAAAATTGATGTCCTTTTTTTTTCCACAAATAGAGCTTTCTTTTGGTGGTATTTGATCACCTCTACGGTTTTTATTTTTTTCGCTAAAAACAAAAAAAGAGTGACAATTTTGAAAAAAAAAACAATATTTTTTAATTTTTGCTATAATAAATATCTGAAAAAAAATTTCTTCATCAGTTTAGGCCAATGTGTATTCTTCTAAAAATTTTTGGTAAAAAAATTGCAGTAAGCGTATATTAATTGGTTTGTGCAAAAGTTATACAAAATAGGGGATAGATTTATGGCATTTTTATTATTTATTTATTTTTTACTAGCAATGGTGGCGATCTGCGATTTTTAGCGAGACTGTGACATTGCGGAGGACAGATCAGACATGTGAAACTTTTTTGGGACCATCAACATTTATACAGTGATCAGAGCTAAAAATAGCCACTGATTACTGTATAAATGTCACTGGCAGGGAAGGGGTAAACACCAGGGGGCGACCAAGGGGTTAAAAGTTCCCTAGGGAGGTGCTTCTAACTGTGGGGGCAGTGTACTGACTGGAGGAAGAGAGAGATCGCTGTTCCTGATCACTAGGAACAGCAGATCTCTCTCTACTCCCCTGTCAGAACAGGGATCTATGTGTTTACATACACAGATCCCCATTCTGGCTTTCTGTGGAATGGTTGCAGGTGGCCAGTGGACATCGTGGCCGCCGGCCATGTGCATGGGCTCCAGCTCCAGAGGTGCACCCCCTATCGCTCTTAAAGCAGCGACGAACACCTACGGAGATTCGCGCAGCCGTGCAAACCTGCCGCAGTATAATGACGGCAGCTGGTCGGCAAGCGGTTAAATAGGAAATTCACTCTCTCAGTCAACATTCACTCTTATTCATCCTTATGTTGCTAGCATATAGTTAGGAAAGTATATTACATTTACTTATCTTTTAAACTTATCTCATTCATTTTATCTGACAGTTTCATTGTAACCTCTCCCTGGCCTCTCCCATTCCATAAAGCAAAACATTTAATCTATACTAGCAGACTGATCTTTGTTTGATATGATCAGGAGAGATGTACTAAGTGCAAAATAAAATGTCTTTTTTTTTTTTACATTTGGGACGGTTGGGATGCCCTCCCACCTGTTTGAAGCTGTCTTCTTAGGGGACACATGCTCCTCACTGTGCTGTGTGTGTATCGATGGACACACACAGCATCCAGCAAGCCATGTTGCTCCTCCCAACAATTTGACTGACAACAGCAGGAGCCTATGGCTCAGGAAGAATCAGGAAGTGGCGTAAATCAATGAAGACTGCTGGTAGACCACAGGTAAGTGTTTGGGGTGGGGAGCCATCATCTTTCAAGATTTCTTTCATGATCAATAGATATTTTTTGCACTTATCCAACAGATATAACAAAAACCCTTTTAGGGGTATATTTAATACAGAAAAATGAAAACGAAATTAGAGGAATGTATTGTTAGGGTTTACATACATTTTAATTGTTCTGATTTTTTTAGGCCAGTAATGGTCAACTTTCTTGATATTGGGGCCCTCAAGTGCAGCCCAAACATTACAAAAGGCTGCAAATAAAATGCAGTGAAAATGAGTTCTCAAAGACACCAGACACCCAACAGGATGTAGTTAAAGACTAAGGAATGATACAAGAGATGGTTAGACTGTGGACATAATATAGGTGATGGTAAGAGACTACGGACATGAAAGAAGAGATAGTCAGAGACTGTGGATATAATGCAAGAAATGGTAAAAGACTGTGGATATAATACAAGAGATGGTCAGAGATTGCAGACATGATACAAGCGATGATCAGAGACTGTGGACATGCTACAGGAGACTGTCAGACTGTGAACATGCTTTAGGAGTTTTAGAGACTGGGAACATGCTTTAGAAGACAGGTATAGACTGGAGACATATTACACGAGATTGATAGAAATCACTACTATAACAGGGATATAGGGAAGCAAAGATTATTGTCTTCAGGGCTACCAGGGCCTCACAAAAAATGGCAAAGGGCTGCAGGTTGGGTGTCAGGGCTCTAAGATGATGAAGTGTTAAATCAAATTGGTAGCTAGGGGTTAATACACAGCACTGATATTTGTGTAAGTTTATTAATCCATACGCATACAGACTAATCCAGCACTATTCATTCCCTTGTGCCATAAAGCCTATACTAACAGTCATGCTGAATGTTCTTTTGTGTGTAGTGACCTGCAATCTCCAGTAACATGCACAGTACACTAGAAGGAAAGAACAGAGCATAGGGGAACAAGAAAATATGATTTTAATTCTAACATCATTTAGGAAACCTTGAAGCTTACAACCTCTGTGTCTTTGAATACCCAGAAGTAATCTACAGCTCATTCAGGCACATGCTTTATCCCTGACATGGGTGGGTTTCACATTGACTCAATACCCTGGAGATATTCTGAAACCATATCACACGTGGGCTTAGTTTCTTTTTTCCTGATGACCCTCATAAACAAATCTCCTTCCCTTCCATAAATAGCAAATATAAAAATGTCAATGCAAGCACACAATAAAACTCCAATGATATAAAACATATTTATGTATTCCTCAGCACAAAAGCATTGTGCAACTGCAGGTAATGCAATAATGAAATGCATCTTCACAGCTCTAAACACACAGCAGACATCAGGTATGCATGGGAGACAGAATGATGTTAATACGAGACTTATTAGTAAAATGCTTTAGTCATTGTTTCGTGGAAAAGATGAAATATAAAGATAAATATTCAAGCACAAACTGTACATTTTATTTACCATATTAATTTCTGTTATACTGAATATGAAACTTATTGTAGAATTACTTTGTAATCCCAGATTTCTGAAATTCCTGGATATACTGTATGCTTAATGCCCAACTCTTGGATTGGGTCCTTCACTCCATGTTTGCTCCCTGCCCACCATTGAAGCACCCCAACACCTATGCAAAAAAAATCTTCATACTTACCTTTCTTTCCAGGCATCTTCAGTCCAATCCGGTGACATCATGGGTCTTCTTCACCCTCTTCTTCCCCCAGCAGTGCATCCTAAAGGGCATCATGCAATCACATGCTACCACTATCTGCAGCATTCTCCTGTGATTCCAGGGTGGTGGGGGCAGAGGCTTGGCACCCTGTTCGCACAGGAAGTAGGTTGAATGATGCTGTTAGTAATTCAGCCCACAAGAGAACTGGTGCTATACCACTGAGCAGGTGAGTCTGATGGGGATAGCTTTAGAAATCAATGGGGATAGCATTAGACGTGGGGCGGCGCCAAGAGGTGAAATGCAATTGTTTTGCCACTGACCGTGAAAAAGTTCATGGAAATGGCAGGATCAACCAGGTATTTACAAAAAAAATATGCATAATGGCTAGCTACTGCACACAGCTATAGGATATAATGTTAAATACATATACATAAACACATTTTTGGGTTTAATTACACTTTAATTAATTATGGTGAGCCTTACTTTGATCATGGTGATTTGGTGAGTTAACATTTTGCAAAGTACAACAATCACACAGACAAAATCAACTGTGAAATGTTTAAAACTATTGCCTAATTTTAAATGAGAACTAAATGGCATGCAAAATTATTTTTCAGGCTTTATTTTTGTTGCTCTTGATGATTTGTCGATAAGAACTTATTTTGTGCAAATTATCTGTGGAACTAAAGGAAACCATTTTGTTTATTTATTTTAAATATACTGTAATTTTGAATATATATTCACTTTTTGGTTTACAAATAAACATTTGAAGCTAAACTCCAGAGATGATATATTTTGCATACTTACATTGGACCACTTTGGCATAAACACTTATGTTTAATAGAGAGTGAAAAAGCATTGTCTTTTCCTGATATCTCATATATTTATCCAAAATACTTCTTTTCCATGGGTGTTCTGTTCAATGTGTGCACCATTCAGGTCTGTAATATTCTGATCCCAGGCTAAGCAATAATGCTGCCCCAGGGGCTTTGAAGAAGTAGTTCCAATGAGACATGCCATCATTCAGTTCAGAGACCTGAGGACACCAAGTGGCAAACATGAAAGTATTTTGGGGTACAGCTCCATATTAAAGATGATTATTGCAGAACAACTTTTATCCTAATTGTACAGTACAGGACACATGACAGTTAGTTATAGATCATGGGCTATATGCACCTATCCTCAGGTAATTGGACACTGGAAAAAGATTTGCTGGAAATGCCCAGTTCACCTCCACATAGCCCCACCCACTCCATGGGACATGTTTTTTTGGTGTTGCTAGTGTTTGCTAGGCGTTGAACCTCTTCTCCTATGCTGAAGTTTCCTAAACCATTCTTTTTTATTTTTCCTCACTAATTCATCTGATGCATCCATGAAGATCACTAGCAGTTTCCAGATTGGTTACTCTTGGGTACATCTTGGGAACCATACACAGAACCAGCAGCAGCGGGGTCAGCCTGTAATTTTGTCTTCGGTCACTGGATCCTGCATTCAAGTGCTCATCTTAGCACATGGTTCAATGAGTCTAGTTAGCCATAGGGTTCTATACAGGTCCAGGGCAGTGTTCCATTCATATTGCACCCAGACCCTGAAGATCCCTTCAGGGGTATGCCCACTATGACGGGTGATATTTTGTCCCCTCTGGGAACCTGCAGCATGGATAAGGCAAGACAGGTTTTACTATAATTGTGACCGGGTCCTAGTTTTACATGTGGTCACTTTATTGTGTTATCTCCCTTGGTAAATGTCTCCACTATGCTGGCAGTAGATAATATTATTATAACATTTTCCTTTTTAAGTTTGGCAGGTTTTTCCTATACATTGTGGCTGCTTGGGTGGTGACACCCAGTCAGGGTGCATGGCTGTGGTGAACATAAACCACCAAGGGGGTACCAGGCAAAATGAAAGAAGCAAGGCTGATTCTTTCCTGGGTGGAGAACCACATTCTAATTCTCTCTCTCTATCTAGATACTGGGAGTAGAAAATTGGCAAACAGACTTTCTAAGTCACCAATGTCTGGACTCAGAGAGTGATCCCTCAACCCTGGGATCTTCCTGATGCTTTTTCAGAAATGACGAATACTAGATGTGTACATCATGCTCTCATGATTCAACAAGGATCTGGACAGGTTTGTGGCCAGGTTCAGGGATCCCCCTAGACTTCATGGTTGACTTTATGGTGATTCCTTGGTCCACTTTTAGACTGGTGTACTGTATTGTTACCTCCAGTGAAGATTCTCTCTTGACTGCTCTGCAAGATAGAGGAAGAATGGATTCTGGTGATCCTCATCACTCCAATTTGACCCAGGACAACTTGCCTGGTAGCCAAGTGAATGAGCCTTGGCCTCTTCTAAACAGGCCAGACCTCCTGTTAAAGGTCCTTCCTGAAAGTCCCAAGAAGGGACATGCTGCTTCTTCTTTCACCATTGCTAGGTGGTGGCTCAGGCAGTTCATTTACAGGGCTTACAGCCTCACTGAATGGTGTCCTCTTTCCCAATTCTACCGTATCTGTCAGTATTTCTTGGGTCTTTCAGCATCAAGCATCCCTTTTGCAGATTTTCTAGGTCATCACCTAATCTTCTGTCCATACTTTCTCAAAGTTTTACTTGGTGGACATTCAGGCATCTACTGATGCTAGCTTCAACCACAAGGTACATCAAACTGTCATCTGAATGTATCAGGTCTGCTGACCCTTATTTTTTGTGGGCCTATTACTGCTGTTTGCTATGCTGTCCCCCCCTTTTTTGCTTGAAGGTGTCCCCTAGTCTGTGGCTTTCTGTTCTGTGTCCTGTAATGTATGATTACGATAATGAGGATTTTTGCTGACCAATAAATTCTATGTCTGGAGTACAGTACAGGAAACATGTCTCTCTCTTGTGTCCTCTGTTTTTCCTCATTGCTTAGTGCAACACTTGAGTCCCATTGAGTGAGTTGGGTTGTATGTAGGTGCAAGGGAAGTTTTTCTATCAAAGCTTTTGCCAGTGTCCAATCAACTGAAGGTAGCGGCATATAGCACATTTGTAATAAATTTTGTTATACTTTTTTATATTTTGGAGCATTGTAAGCAATTTTTCTTTGCCTAGCACCCTTAAAATGCCACCAAAAAACCATTCTCTTATTCACATAGAGCACATGGTTTCTGACTTCCTGTCCTTTGTCCTGCAACCCGAGATTTGGAATTTACTGATAAGTCAAAATTCACATTTTTGTATTTTGGCCAGTACTAGTCGATTATTTATTTATCTATTTCTTTTTTTAACTACAGCTCAACTTTAAGGTTATGCACACACTATACAATGCCATGTTATTTTATTCCCCTACATTTGCTAGCTGTTTACAGCATCAGGATGTTTTATGCAATGTGTCATATTCAAAACAAAAGTTAGGCCTATGCATGAAATAACAGAGAAGTCCTTTCTCTGATCTTTAGTGGTGGACAAATTAAAATCAATATAATGTTTTCTTATTAAAGATAAGACTACTTAGTGGTTTTAAGTGTTGTTACCTTTAATCCATAACTTTAGTAAATTGGAATTAACAACAAAAGGTACAGCACATTAAAGCAACTCTGAATGTGACCCCCCTATCTGGGTTCCATCTCCTTTTTGCAATATATCTCTCCCATTAACTTCCTGTAGAAAGAACAACTTCTTTCAGTTGCCAGATAATATTACAGGACATTAGGCAAATGTAATGTCAAATTGTGAATACAGATTTTTATTTTTTTTACATGGGTAACAAGGCCTCGCTTGTGAGAAGTCAAGGAATGGACTTCACAGCAGGAAGCCAGTGAAATGTCATTGGGATTAAGCGATATGAACTGAAACGTACACAGGAACTAAAGACAGTGGCTCAGCGATATACTTTTCTGAGCTAAATAATATTTTAAGAAAAGGCCTTGCATGCTAAAGATAATGAAAGAAAGAATTATTTTAAATCAAATACTAAAGGTGTGATTTATTTCTGTAACAAATGTGTCACCTAGTAACACTGAGGCTCATATACAAAAGAATTTGAGAATGTTCACACAATTATTGTTATTGTTATCCAATCACGTGCAGATGAAATAAGTAAATAGGGATTTTCTTCTCACATGATTTAATTGAGGTGAATCCTCACACATTTTATTGTGTTAACATTCTTTAATCAAATAGTAATTCAGCCTCCTTGCATCTGCCATCAGTCTTTCAAATAAGTGAGAAATGCTGCACTGTATTTCTAGATCCATATTTCTCCACCTACCACTGATATATACTAGTAGAGATATGTGGAGTTATTTTCATGAAAGTGAGTTCACTGATATATACTAGTAGAGATATGTGGAGTTATTTTCATGAAAGTGAGTTCACTGTGAAATTGGCGATTTCAAAATTGGCAAAATTTTGCTAAAGCAGAAATTCTAAATGTTGCTCTTTGAGCTTTGCGTAACAAGAAAAAAATCCATTTTTTTTTTTGTGTGTATTAGGGCAGTTTTGTTTATTTAATTTAGGGGTCTATGGATTTGTACAGTGAATACTTATTGGACATTTGTCCATCTGTATTTTGCAGCTTTTGATGTTTGTTATCCTATAATTTTCAGGGAGGATTTTTCCATTAACATACAACTTACAGCATAAGTTCACCTTTCTGAATAGCATCTGACCCCCCTCCTCCATCCACCTCTTTGTGACAGCGAGCCAGCAATCTTCTCCCCGCACTCGCTGTCACATTTTAAAAAGAGTGCAGCTGTGCGGGACTCCACCCACATGGCAATGTCATTGATTCACAGATCCCTGTACAGGTAACGACGGTCTTTGCGGCTGTTGGTTTGTAGTTCTCAATTAACTACAAGGGTGCTGTTGAACGCTCCAGGTAGGTAATGATCTGTGCTGATCGCTGTTGCAAGGCGTTACAGCCTCCTAATAAAAAAAATATTAAATGCATATTTTTTTACCTGAAAAAAAATGTGCATGTATTATTTCTTTTGTAAAGGTGAACTTATCCTTTAATGGAAAGAATTCATTACCATACAAGATTCACCTGTCACATTGAAAATAAAACAAGATTCACACATTAGCTGCCACATTGCACATTGAGCAAATTCTCTTTGAAAATTATGCTGTCAAATAAGGACAGATGAACATCTAGAAATAACTCACTGAAGGAATTGCATAGTGTATACTTAAATAAATAGTCAACCTAGAGTTTGTTTTGTATTTTTTACTCCCTTCTTAGTATATTTGATTGTTATTTGTGTATTGCCGCACGTTTTTTTCTTTACTTTGTTCTGTCTGTGAACATGAGAAATAATAAGGCTAATGAAGGACCATTGTTTGGCACAAGAGTAGGGCCAGTTTAGATGAAAATAGCTTTTTCAACCCTAAGGAGCTACTTAAAGCCCATTCCCCCTTTATAAACAACCAAAAACATCTTAATTTCACCTTCCACAATGACTCCAATGCATTTAGGCAAAATCTGCAGTTTTTTGCAGGTTAATGAAATAACTTTTAATTTTGTTGATTCTCTATACATGAGGTATGTAAAAGAGACTGTCTATGAAATCATTTAATGTTTTATATCTTGCTTAAACAATACAATATAAAGAGTCCTTAATTCTTGCGGTTCAGTCATATTGATTCATATTTTTAGTCTCTTTGTGAATTAGTTATTGTTTTTTAATGTTAGATCTATTATCCAGTGTTAATAATATATTTTCCTATTCCTATTTACAATGTAGTCACTTTTGCCTAATAATTTTTTACAGTTACTTTTATTATTACAGCAACAAAGTCAAGACTCTATGTTATTTTAAGCCTTCTGAAGATATCTATACACAGTCAGGTTGCCGGCTGGAAAAAAGTCATTTTAGATCTTTTATGCCAATAACTGGAACATGTATTGACTGCTGATAGCATCTGTAATGGTTTGAGTTGAATATGCAATCATTTGCAGGCTGCAAAGGAGATTGTATTTGGTTCTTGACCAATTTCTTTCTCTCCTAAACATGCATATCAATCAAATCTGTCAATCTGTTTGGATGGCCATGTCTGGTGCAGATCTAATCGCCATTTACTGAAAAGAAGAATTCTTGGATGGTTCAATCTACATCTATAGGTATCTGCACACATTGCTTACTAACCCGTGACACAGTACAGGTACAAAGACATTGAAAGATTGTTTATCCTGTAGTGAATAAAAGGAGTCATCTCATTTATGCATGTTTATGTTGTATGGAATAGTCATGTCCCTTCCTCTTTCTCCTATTGGCTTACATTTACCTACCCCCCCACACACCTATCTCCATGTCTCACTATATTTAAACCATACACGCCTCCTTCTTTATTAATTTAAATATCACTCCTCTGCCTGTTCCTTATAATCTCAGGTACATCACCTGTCAATTGTTATAGATAAAAATGTATTCAATGTTATACTTTATTATTTAATCTTTATACATAAATCATGGAATGTGTGCAAGGAGTGTGATGTGTAGTATAAACACACACCACTGATCATGTTTAAAGTTGCCATTCCCATTCAGAGCTACCAAGCTATTGTATCTTTGCCCTCCTTCTCTATTTTCACTCAATTCTGCTGTTTACTATAATAATTCTACTCACATCATAACTAGCAGCTTACTTAACTGACAATACATATATTTTTTAATACCCCCTTGAATTATTTTATTTGCTGGAGTTGGATAACATAGCTCTAGCATGGTTGATTGTTTTCATTGCAAATTAAGTTCCTTTAAACTGTATTAATAAAGAAAAAAAAATAATAAATCTGGCTTCTATGGGAATTTATTTTTTTTGCAAGTGCAGTGTGAAGTGAATTAATAAAGCTTTCTTAGTGGTCAAATCTGCAGCATCTCTTTATTGGCACCCTATGTTGAACTGCTGAGTGGGTAAGTATACTGAGGAGGCGGTCCAAAAGTCCTGTGCGATAAAAAACATAATTTCTGTTAAAAGATGAATCAGGGAACATCCCATTATACTCATGTGGCACAGCAATATATGTCAGTTTTGCAGTCTATTTGTCTTAAAGTGTTACTAAACCCACAACATTAAAATCAGTCTGTATATGCAGTAAAGCATGCTTGTTATACTCACCGTGGAACTTAAGGGGTTAATCCTCTGCATTGTGTAAAAAGGCTGTTTTATCCTGTCTTCTCTGATCCCCCCCTTCTTCCACTGTCCCCAATCCATTTCCTGATAGAACAGAGCCTTGGGGGGCAAGCCGCACATGCTCAGTTTGGTGTGTATTGCTAGAGAGTTTATTTATTTTTTCTTGGTGAGTGCATGTGATCAGCACAGGGCCCATCAGCACTGTCCAGACAGAGGGTCAGGGGTCCCTAGCCTTATAGGACAATCAAGGGAGAATGAAAACTCCTCCTACAAGCTTTAACCAGACACTGATAGAAGTCACACGCCTGCTATATACTGCTGATGAGAAAAGGGTATTTAGCAGTTTATATTTAATAAAACTTGCATTTCCATGTTCTGTGTACTGTAGGAGACCAGATAAGGTGAATGCAGGGTCCTGGGTTTAGTAATGCTTTAAGCACCTGGAACTCACTAAGAAAATCTGATCTATGAACTGTTACCCACTGCAGTACAGTAAAGTAAAGTAAAGGCAAAATGTTAGGGCTGTGCTCATCTATGAGAATTTTCTATGCAGTTTAGAGTTCTGGCAATCACCATGCTATGTGTGCCCAGGAAACAAAGTGGAGTGCTTGGAAAAAATTGAGATACTAAATACATTTATACTTTCTACAAGTTAAAAAAAGACACATACCATACCGGACATACTTTTTGAAAGCTTACACAGAAAAACAAGTGGTCGAAGAAATTGAGATGATGTGGGTTTCTACCATAGGCGTGCGCACGGGGTGTGCTGGGTGTGCCTAGTCACACCCTAATCACCCTGTGCAATGCAGATTTCCACTCCCGAATGGCCCTATTCCTGTGGCTGCTGAGGCTACAAAGAAAGGGACTAGAGAATCTCTGTCCTCAGTCCCTTTCTCTGCTATTTCACCAAAGGCCCTCAATGGGGCTCCTAAGAAATTGTAAAAAAAAAACATATTGTAAAAAAATAATAAAAAATAAATAAAATTGGAAAAAATAATAACAAAATTAAATAATAAAAACAAAAATACTAACACCAATCTTATTACTACTGACACCGTCTACTGCTCTACTGCACATGTGTGTTTAAGCTTTGGGGTGCACACCCTAATGCAATATGCTGCGCACACCTATGGTTTCTACTATACACTTTGCTTTGTTTCACAAATGATTTATTAGGCTTTGAAGTTTTACAAATGGTGTAGGAACACATAACTGAAGTGTGACCAAGAAGAGTTGAACAGAGGCAAAATTTCTAAAGGTATACTTGAGTGTTACAACAAGAGCTATGGTCAGAGGCAAAGTACAGAAGACTTCAAGACACCTTGAGCTCTGTAACCAGTGCAGGAGGTAAGGATGCCGAGTATGCCAGTGGGTTATGCTTAGATTCGACGGTTATGGATCGTTTGGCTCGGAGTAGATACTCTAGGGGGAGGGGGTTTACATGATCATAAACAACAGAAAGTGAAGAAAAAGAGAAGCCAGGTATGAAGAGGGGGAGTGGGGGGGTACTTGCATAAGGAGGATAGGAAAGAGGGGAGGGGGGATGGGATTGTATCATAAACTATTGTGACCAGAACTGTGTGGACTGCAACAGAGTGAACCAAATGTGTGTTAAGTGAAAAGTAAGATAATTTATTATAAGAAAAGTAAATGAACAAAAGTAAACACACCTCCAATATGACAAACAGTGATTAACCAGCACCCAACCCCAGTGACACACAAGAAGTTTCTGCCTAAACCAAAAGTATATACAGGAGTAAGATGTAATCTTAATTGTAAACAAGCCAGGGTCATACACGGGAGATCAAGCAGATTGGGCTGCGAACAAGACAGGGCAGGGAGAGGGTAACAGGAGACAGGGGGAACAAGGGATCAGGCTGCAGGGCAGGGGTTCAGGAACGGATACAGGGTCACAGGATACAGGATATGGATCAGGATCACAGATTAGCAAACACAGGTCTTGGCTTAATGAAAATACCAAGGCAAATGTGTAAGCATCAGTCTGCAATCAGTCTTAGGTGATGCCTGATTGCAAGAGATGATGTCGGCTCCACACTGCTGGGAGACACCCGCTGGTGGACACCAGTACTGCGGCCCAAAGATCTGCCACCAGCAGGCGAAACCTTTCCTGACAGTACCCCCCTCGAAGGAGAAACCTCCGGATGCTCCAACTAGTCTCAGCTCTAAAAAGTCCATGGCATGAAGCCGGGCAGCTGGCAGAGGCACATCAAGCTGGGCAGCAGGCAGAGGCACATGAAGATGGGCAGCGGGCAAAGGCACATCAAGATGGGCAACCGGTAGAGGCACATCAAGCTGAGCAGCCGGAAGAGGCACATCAAGCTAGGCAGCGGGTAGCGACACATCATGCTGGGCAGTGGGCAGAGAAACATCAAGCTGGGCAGCGGGCAGAGGCACATCAAGCCGGGCAGTGTGTAGTGGCACATCAAGATGGGCAGCCGGCAGAGGCACATCAAGCTGGGCAGTGGGCACAGGCACATCAAGCTGGGCAGTGGGCAGAGGCACATCAAGCTGGGTGGCGGCACATCAAGCTGGGCAGTGGGCACAGGCATATCAAGTTGGGCAGCGGGCAGAGGCACATCAAGCTGGGCAGCAGGCAGAGGCACATCAAGCTGGGCATCGGATCATCCAACTGGAGAGCAGGTGCTGGCGAATCAGGCCGAACAGCAGGCACTGAAACATCAGACCGAGCGTCAAGAACTGGATCATCAGGCCGGACCTCAGGCATCGGATCAGACTGGACAGCGGGCATTGGAACATCAGACCAAGCAGCTGGCACTGGAACAGCAGGCCGGATAACGGACATGGGAACATCAGGCCGAACAGTGGACACTGGAACTTCAGGCCGGGGGTCAGGAACTGGATCATCAAACCGGACATCGGGCATCAGCTCATCAGACTGGACAGCAGGCACTGGAACATAAGACTGGGCAGTGGGCACTGGAACACCAGGCTGGGCAGCGGGCACTGGAACATCGGCCAAGCATCAGGAACTGGATCATCAGGCTGGACAACGGGCCCCGGCACATCAGGCTGGGTAATGGGAACCGGCACATCAGGCTGGGGAACGGGCACCAGCACATCAGACTGGGGAACAGGCACTGGCACATCAGGCTCGGTGACGGACACTGGCTCAACAGGCTGGGTAACAGGCACCGGCATATGAGGCTGAGAAATGGGCACCGTAACTTCAAGCTGGACTGTGGGCACCGGAAATTCAGGCTGGACCGTGGGCACCAGAACATCAGGCTGGACCGTGGGCACCAGAACATCAGGCTAAACAGCAAATACTGGAGCATCAGGCCGGACAGCAGGCAGAAGGTTGGCAGGCTGGGTGACGGACATCAGCTCAACAGGCTGGGTGAAGGGCATCGGCACATCAGGCTGGGGAGCAGGCACTGGCACATCAGGTTGGGGAGTGGGCACTGGCACATCAGGCAGGGGAGCGGGCACCGGCACATCGGGCTGGGAAACGGGCACAGCACAGCACATCAGGCTGGGGAACAGGCACTGGAACTTCAGGCTTAACCGTGGGCACTAGAACTTCAGGCTGGACCGTGGGCACTGGAACTTCAGGCTGGACGGTGGGCACCGGAAACTTCAGGCTGGACCATGGGCAACGGAACATCAGGCTGGACCATGGGCACCGGAAGATCAGGCTGAACAGCAAATACTGGAGCATCAGGCCGGACAGCAGGCAGAAGGTTGGCAGAGTTATTTGGGTCATCAGGTTCAGGACCATCAGAGACTAGCCTGACCCCATTGGCAATAATAGAGGCAGAATGGAGCAGATCAGCTGGCATGGAGGCAGACTGGAGCAGCTTGGCTGGCATGGAGGCAGACTGGAGCAGCTCGGCTGGCATGGAGGCAGACTGGAGCAGATCAGCTGACATGGAGGCAGACTGGAGCAGATCGGCTGGCATGGAGGCAGACTGGAGCAGGTCAGCTGGCATGGAGACAGACTGGAGTAGGTCGGCTGGCATGAAAGCAGGCTGGAGCTGATTGGCTGGTGTGGAAGTAGACTGGAGCAGATCAGCTGGTGCAGAAGCAGGCTGGAGCAGATTGGCAGGATTGTATGGGTTGGGAAAAACTTCAGTTTCTTCTTTTGTTTAGCCACTGAAATTCTGTAAGTGACTGCAGGGCTGTAAGTAAGGGGTGCAACTTATTGAGAGGAAGGGCTGGAATATGGTAAGGAAAAGGGAACAGTGGCTTGGGAGAATTTTTGTGGGATTGTTGCAGGCAGCAGAGAAGAGGCAGATGGGTTAAAGGCAGGGTAGGTGCAGCAAGTGGAAACAGGGTACTGATACTTTGTTGGTAGCAGGGTATATTGGGCTGAGACTGTGGTTGCCGTGGGTGATGGAGAGAGAGACATTTGAGCAGGCAGGTGTCTGGCAGCAGGAATGGGTTGTTGTAAGCTGACTGAGGCTGAGTGCAATATATCAAACCATGCTTATAGAAATGGCTGAACAAAATTCAGTCTACATGCTGCCTGTCTGACAAGAGACTGCACTGCGTTAACACACTCCACTAGCACCTGTTGGGAACATGCTGAATAGTACTCAAAGAAATATGCAGAGTCATCCTCCAAAAGCCACACTAAAAATTCTTCCTGAGCCATACTGAAGGAGGGAGAAAAGTCATCACTACCTTTAAGAATACTGGACAAAGCTAGCTCTGCACATACCTGAATCAAAGGCTGAATGTTTTCAAACAGCATACTGTCCTGATCAACTAGAGAATGGGCCAGACAGATACACTCTAAAAGTTAATCCCTGGCCCGATTCCTTCAATACCTGATGGCAATAATTCTTATCCTCCGTCACCAGTGAAGAAAGATAAACAACTACTTCTGAATGCATTTTAGCAAAAACAACAGAACCAAGATGGCTCCTCTGTGCAGTCACTTCTGGTCAGGGATGGCCTTGGTATTATATCATGAACTAGTGTGACCAGAACTGTGTGGACTGCAACAGAGTGAACCAAACGCGTGTAAAGTAAAAAGTATTATAATTTATTATAAGAAAAGTAAATAAACAAAAGTAAACACAAATCCAATATGACAAACAGTGATTAACCAGCACCTAACCCTAGTGACATACAACAAGTAACTGCCCAAACCAAAAGTATATACAGGAGTAAGATGTAATTGTAATCACGAACAAGCCAGGGTCATACACAGGAGATCAAGCAGATTGGGCTGGGAACAAGACAGGACAGGGAGAGGGTAACAGGAGACAGGGGGAACTAGCGGAAGGGATCAGGCTGCAGGGCAGGGGTTCAGGAATGGATACAGAGTCACAGGATACAGGATACAGACTCAGGATCAGGATCAGGATCACATGTTAAAAAACAGAGGTCAGGGCTCAAGGAAAATACCAAGGCAAATGTGTGAGCATCTTGCCGGGTATAAATACACACCTCCTGCAATCAGTCTCAGGTGACACCTGATTGCAGGAGATGATGTCGGCTCCAGACTGCTGGAGGACACCCGCTGGTGGACACCAGTACTGTGGCCCAAAGATCTGACAGTGCCACCAGCAGGTGAAATCTTTCCTGACAGATTGGGAGTTATCATACCGAGACCATTGTACAATTTATAGTCAGGTGGGTATTTTAGATTATCCAAGGCCTTATCCCAGACCTTCAAGAATTTAGTGTGAGAGTCCCCAAGTATAAAAGTGAACTTCTCGTGGACCCTAGTCCCCATGAGCCTTTGCTTGACCTCACCAAAGTAAAGAAATGGCTGTTGCCAGGCTCTGGCTCACATCTGCCAGGCTGTCAGGAACACAAATCCCACCAGCTTCCTCTGGTTGTTAGTAAGGGTCATGTTATAGATGCTATAAAAGGGCATAGCTACGTGCTTATGCTAAAATTGATCAAATGCAGAAGGTCTATTGGAGAGGAGTAGAATTAACAAAACTGTCAAATGTAAATTGGTAGGACGTACAGAATTCCAGAGCAGGGCATAGGGATGCAACAATCTCCCCTGCTGCCCTATTGTATTTTGACAGCTGGGACTCCCCAATATACACTTGGCAGTGAGCAGCCATTGGCTGCAGCAGCTGATCGAAGGCTGGTTTTCCAGTAGGACCTGTCTAAAACTTGAACTGAACTGCTGAACCAGCAGAGATTCCAAACCGTCTATGGCTGGCTTAAGCTATCCCTCATTAACATACAATGCAGGAGGGCAGTTTGTAAATTTTGTAACCCTTTGTTAAAACAGACAGTGTTCAAGTGTTGGTTTACAGATATGTAAAGTATATATATATGTTATGCTATGGTAATGCAAATACAGTGGAACCTTGGTTAACGAGTAACGCGGTTAACGAGCGTTTTGAAAGAAAAGCAACTTTATTTCTAATTCTGACTTGGTTTGCGAATGTTGTCTCGCAAAACGAGCAGAATTCAAGCTAATGGGGTGTGCAGTACCGCATTTGGCCAGAGGTACACTTCGGAGCCGTTCGGAAATACCCAGAATCGCTCGGAAACACTCGGAAATACTCCATTCCCGAGTGTTTCCGAGCCTTTCTGAGGCTTTCCGAGTTCAGCAGAGCTGTCCCTGAGTATTTCCGAGGCTCTCCGGCGCCCCCCCACCTCTGGTGGCCACATGCGGTATTGCATGCAATAGAAGTCAATGCGGAACAAATTATCTTCATTTCCATTGACTTCTATGCGGAAACTCACTTTGATATGCGAGTATTTTGTATTACAAGCATTCTCCTGAAATGGATTATGCTCGTAATCCAAGGTTCCACTGTATATAACAAATATAAAGTTACAATAAAGTAGATATTGTCCCAATTTGGCTGTGAAAGTGGAAATACAAGGTAGCTGACACTTTATAATTTCCCCCTTCGCACCTCACCTGGCAGTTACATAAAAGGCTATATAGGGAAGTTAAGGGAGGGGAGGAAGGACAGAATGTTCCTCCATAAAAAACATAATGCTCTCAAACTTCAGTGTCATTGGAAAACTCTGTATTAAACATTGATCTGAAAAAAAAAACAATTTTATTAAAATAGTGAAAAAGATATAAACATCAGTTAAAAATGTGGAAGTGATTGAAGCAAAATTGAATAAAAGCCATGCTGATTTCCCTTCAAATCCTTAAGGTAAGAGAAGGGGCACTCAGCATAGTTTTTGTAAAATCCATTCATTTATAAAGTATGTCCTACCATCATTGTGTGTTATAATTTCCAATATTATTTTATTTAATGGAAAACCCATTATAATAGCTGTGCCAACATGACATATTTTAGTCTCAGTCATCAAGCGCTAGTTTTTTTTTTGTGTTGATAACATGCAGCTTTGTGCGGTGGTAACATTTAGGAAAAGATCAGCTTCAGATGCGTGCATTACATTCTTTTATCTACTCTGTGAAATTGCTTAAATGATTTTAATGCACAAAATAAGTGCTTCAATAAAGGTTTTTGAAAGCATTAGTTGTGAACTGAGGTATAAAATAATATTAATCTAATGAATTCTACAATTTAAATAGTGTGATTAATAAGCAATATTATCTATAAATACTGCCAAATGACACTTTGGCGGTCTTGTAAACACACAAGAATCGCATACAATTATACTCATTATTGTTCTGCCAACAGTTTCTATGAATACAAAATAGATATAACTGGTCAGTGGCTTGGCAAATTTAAATTGTCATAAACCCAGAAAGCTCGAGACATTTAGCAGATGAGTTATAAAGGAGTAAAATTTACATTAGCTGTGCTAACCTGGTTTGCTTGAAACACCCAGTGAGGTTAAAAAGTGATCTTCAACTCACAAAAAAAAAATAAAAAAAAATAAATAAAAATTGGACCTTAAATGAAAGTTGTGTTTGAAGTAACCATTGATTTTCTGGGATAGAATAAAATTATGTAAATTATGCTCTTAAAAACATCAATGAAAATAAAAATAACTAAAATAATAATAGTTCACTCTTACATTGTTCTGAGCTCCCTGTATATAAAATTCCCAACAGCATATAAGTCTAGACACCCAGCATACATTTTTCAGTATTGATGCTTCTAGATAGATCTACAGTACATATACCAAAATACATGTCTCTATTAGGATTTGAACCCCAGTGTACACAGCTGATGTCCCAGCATCAACGTCACTAGTGAGATTTACACACCAGTATACATACCTTAGTGAACAGTCTTTACTGTACGTGCACAAACCAGGTAGTGCTCAGCATCCAGTCAGTGTATGTACATTATGCCCCAAGTGATCAGCCTTCAGAGTATGTGTATTAAACCTCTGTTGTAATGACTGCGTTTTTTTTGGGCATCAATGTTATAATTTGCAGTGCTTTATTTTTTTATTTATTACAGGTATTTATATAGCATCGGCAATTGCTTTGCATACTGTACACTCACATCAGTTGCTGCCCTCAAAAACCTTACACATATCATATGCATACATACATGCACACACTTACTAGGGCCATTTTGGACAGGAGCCATTTAACCTACCAGCATATCTTTGGAGTATGGGAAGAAACCGGAGTACTGGGAGGAAACCCACACATACACAGGGCAAATATGCAAATTCCATGCAGATAGTGTCCTGAGTCTCCTGACTGGGATATAACCCAAGGACCCCAGTGCTGCAAGGCAGAAGTGCTGTTTACTAAACTACTAGCTGAAGAGTTTTGGTTTCCTTTTGCCCCTTGACCAAAAGCTGACTGGATGTATTATTTCTTATTTCTTAAACTTTTTTTCTTCTTTCTGTATTGCCATTCACTGAACAGGCACACTTTTCACTGATTATAGCACACTGTGTGTATAATACTTCCTATATATCACGTTGTGCTCTTTTGTCTTCTATGCGACAGACTTGCATGTCTATATAAAATAATGTCAAAATAATATTTTGTAACATGGTAGACCTGTAAACATTTTGCCCCACTATATACAAGATCATTGCTTCATAAAACACCTACAAATATCACTGTACCCTGATGATCATATTTTCTTTTTTCACACCCCACCCTGCGCCCTCACAACCTAGGGCTGGCCATACACGATTGGAATCTCAGGCAGTTTGACAGGAACCGGCCGAGATTAGAACCATTAATGGGCAGGCTGAATGTACCAAGTGGATCGATTGATTAACTTGGGTACAATCAGCCTGCCGGATTCTCTTGCGGTTATCGCTAGCGGCTGCTATAGCATCTAGCGATAATCACTGTCTTCTCGGCATTCCCCTCCCTCCCCCACCCCCTGCTAGGAGAAGACAATGGCCCGGCAGGAGGGATTACCACCTCAACTGTGTCTGTGTTGATGGGGGAATAAAGCAAATTTCTTTCCAGTTTTCTTTATGCAAACAAGATCACATTTGCCACATTTACTAGATTACTAAGTGGATTGAATCAGGAATTTTTTTCAGTGGGAAAGAGGGGCAACGCATTATGGCACCTCTAACACTGAATGTGTGTACTTACAAGTGTAGCTGGGGTGTTCTGGAGGGTCTATTGATGATGGCGGCTGGGGAAACTATTGCCATCAAGCGGGATCTATTGTTGCTGGGGGGGTGGGTCAGTTGTTGCTGGGAAGGATCTACTGTTCAGGGATGGGTCTGCTGTTGTTGGCTGCTGTAGTGTCTATTGATGCTGGCCACTGGGAGATCTATTGTTGCTGGGGGGGTTAATTGTTGCTAGGGTGGATCTATTGTTGCAGGGGGGGGGGTATTGTTACTGGTGGGGGTCTATTGTTGCTGGGGTGGATCTATTGATACTGGGGAAGGGTCTATTTTGGCTGGAGTGACCTATTGCTGCTGGAAGGGTCTATAGATGTTGGCTGTAGGGGATTTACTGTACTTCTTTTCTTGTTATCATTAACAAATTCCATACAAATTACTTATCACCACAAAATGATACTTTTATATTCTATATTTTCTAATAGGGGAGGAAAAAGGAGGTGGGTAGGTAGTTAAACCAGGGAGAGAGACAATCAGCGCAAACAAATAAAGGAGCATGGATAAATGCAAGCTGGACACTATAGGTAATCACAAAAACCTATAATCAATCTATAAAACAAAGGTTAGTGCAGCGCAATTAATATAAGGGAAAAAGAGTCCATTCCACATAAAACAAGAACTCCAATGTCCAAAAAGGTGGAAGGCAAGATCCTGCGTGAAGGAAGGTGAGATAAAATCTTCCAGTGAAATATTTGTGACAAGATCCTCCACCGCAGAAGCCAAAATGCGCTTACCAGATCAGGTGGACCTCTGTACTACAGAAGGTCATATGCACATATCCACACAGGGATGATGGTATATTCCAGCGCAGTTTGAGAGATCCCCGATCCGGCAGGATGGAACAATCTGGCAGTGAAATCCAGCAATATTAGCCTCCAAACCAACAGTAATAGCTAATGTGATGATACAGCCGTCCCAGGCAAGTATAAAAAATAGAAGAACACGCTATAAGTGTACTCCGTAGATTTATTAAAAGATAAAAGGCATAAGAAACACGCACTAAACCAGTATAAATAGTAAAAATGCCAACAATTGGTGACAGCAAGAGCTGTGGATCAAACAGAGAGAGATGGCAGCGGGTGACGTCCGTGCAAAAGCTCCTCCCCCTGTGCTGGAATGTACCATCATCCCTCTTGTCACAAATATTTCACTGGAAGATTTTATCTCACCTTCCTTCATGGGGGATCTTGCCTTCCACCTTTTTGGACATTGGAGTTCTTGTTTTATGTGGACTCTTTTCCCCTTATATTAATTGCGCTGCACTAACCTTTGTTTTACAGAAGGGGGGAGTACCTACACCTGTTCTCTGAGAAAATGGCGCTAGATTGAATATTTGCCTGGTAAAAATAGGAGCAAACTCCACTTCACTGACTTAAGAGAGGAGCAAGTTTCCCATTACTAATGCCGCGTACACACGAGTGGACTTTCTGGCAGAAAAGGTCATTCCGATCATGTGTGGGCTTCATCGGACCTTCATCGGACCTCTTCTTTCGAAAATTCCAACGGACCTAGAAATAGAACATGTTTCAAATCTTTCCAACGGACTCAATTCCTATCGAACAAACCGTTCGTCTCTATGCTAGTCCGAAGGACCAAAAATGACGCAAGGGCAGCTATTGGCTACTGGCTATTGAACTCCTTTTCTAGTCCGGTCGTACATCATCACGTTCAAAACTATTGGACTTTAGTGTGATCGTGTGTAGGCAAGTCCGTTTAGTTGGAACTCTGTCGGAAAGACCGTCGGAGTTCAGTCCGACGAGAAGTCCGCTCGTGTGTACACGGCATTACTCATCTCTACTGATAATATATTGCAAATGGTAGAAACCACCAACCCGCGCAAGAGGAAATTAATGAATTAAATAATATGTTTTTAGGAGCAGCACGTTATAAGGAAAGTGAAAAAAGAAAGAATAATTAACAAATTAATTACAAACCGTGCTCCCTCTAAGGTGCCAGGGCAAATAGTTAACAGTCACAAAATTGTTGCAAAATTTATATAGAGATCTCAAAAAAGGTGAAAAATAGTGTCCATAGTGACAACCATAAATGACTTTAAGCTAAAGTCCAAAAACAAAAAAACAAAAAAGCAGGAAATGTCAAACAGTGAAAGCACAAAATCCAAATTCAAAACAAATAATGTTCATAAATTGGTGTAAATATTCAAGACTTCTGGATAAATCCTCTTAATAATTGGCAAACATCAAGGGAACACTAATCCACCACCATCACTAGTCGCACAGCCTACTCACCAGATTGTGGTGACTCCCATCACAGGAGTCAAAGGCGCTTCAAAGACATGCCAGAAAGCTTCATAAGATCACGGCTTGGTCCAAGTGCTGGAGATCAGGAACGATGTGACTGTATGGACACTGGGTAGATGTAGATGGACCCTCGGATGGGAATTGGTCATAGAAAGACCGTTAATGCCATGGATGGGAAAAAAACAAATGGAAAACTCCCATCGTGAAGTATGCCAAAAATGTATTTAAACAAGCTAAAAACAAACTAAAAATGGAAAAAAGGGATCCCTGATGACGTCAGCACGCGCTGACGAAAACCAGTCGGACATACCGAACGTGACATGCTTTTTCCAGTCGTTACGCAGCTTCATAGCTGCGTTCGCTGTTTGACTGTCCGCATTCACCCTCATGCAGGTTTTTTAGCTTGTTTTTAGCTTGTTTAAAAACATTTTTGGCAAAATTCACGATGGGAGTTTTACATTTTTTTTCCCATCCATGGCATTAACGGTCTTTCTATGACCAATTCCCATCCAAGGGTCCATCTACATCTACCCAGTGTCCATATAGTCACATAGTTCCTGATCTCCAGCACTTGGACTAAGCCGTGATCGTATGAAGCTTTCTGGCATGTCTTTGAAGCGCCTTTGACTCCTGTGATGGGAGTCACCACAATCTGGTGAGTAGGCTGTGCGACTGGTGATGGTGGTGGATTACTGTTCCCTTGATGTTTGCTGATTATTATGAGGATTTATCCAAAAGTCTTCAATATTTACACCAATTTATGAACATTATTTGTTTTGAATTTGGATTTCGTGCTTTCACTGTTTGACATTTCAACACTTTGATGCTTCCTGCTTTTTTGTTTTTTTGTTTTTGGACTTTAGCTTAAAGTCATTTATGATTGACGCTATGGACACTATTTTTCACCTTTTTTGAGATCTCTATATAAATTTTGCAACAATTTTGTGATTGTTAACTATTTGCACTGGCACTTTAGAGGGAGCGCGGTTTGTAATTAATTTGTTAAATTTTCTTTCTTCTCTCACCTCTACTGATGACTACTATTTTGACATGTTTGAAGAACAATACCACAATATCTTCACATATTTTTTTCAGAGCATATTAGCTATATTAGGAATATCATAATCATGTGCTATAAAAAGAAAATGTTCACTTTCAAATTACTAGTAGTAATGAGTCATATTCAACTGAACTTGTTTTGTCATGTTGAAGACGTTTCACAGCTTCTTCAACCTACTTCTTCATTGTTATTGAGGGACAGCAACAAACTTAATGTCTTCAACGTTACAAAACACATCTGGTTGATTGTGACTAACTACTTATAATCATACCATGACTTGACTTTATGACAACCCTCAAAGACACACTTAAATAACTAAGACCATACACATCTAAAGCATATACTATAACACAGACCTTAGATTATAAGATTACTGGCTTCTAGGGCCTTTGACATTCTCCAAGCTAAACTGTGGTCCATTCTCCTGGGCTATAGCATTGGCCTCATACATGGCTGCCCAGCATAGAATTTTATAGCAGGCCCATTGCTATTGGGATAGATATTGTGGCAGGTCTTGGTGGCACATTTACAGGTTTTGCAAAATGTTTTATCCTCTTGGTGAAACATTTAAAGTTACAAAAAATGATATTCTTGTTCCCCTCACTTATGCTTGTTTGGAATGAGTAGCGCACACCAGTTGTGGTCATGTGCAGGTTTTTTTTTTTTTTTACAGAACTTTGCAGTGCAGTGCAGGGCTTGTCAAACCCCTGTGAACGAAAAAAAGTGAACTGTCATATCACATCACACAAAAAACATGCACAAGAGTACAGAAAATAGCTAAACCTCTGAAGAGGAAGGGCCTTGAACCCTGAACCCCTCGGGGTGCAAGGCTCCTGACAGGGGACAGGTACTCCATGGTCTACCTAGGCCGAAGCCAGGTGGACCCTGATTCTTAGGGACCCGCTTAAGCCGATTCTCCAAGTACCTGGTGGAGGGCTGTCTCGAAAAGACCCCTCCACACGGTTGGGATAAGGAAAAAAAACTTAAAGGCCACAGATCCTCCCTCCGACATCAGGGAAGGCCTCAATAACATGAACCCTCAGACTCTGTGCATAACCCCCCCCCCCAAAAAAAAAAAACAACAAACACACATGCTGTGAACATGCATTTGATAAATAGAGAGAAATAGTAATGTGCCAAATGAAATGGCGAGCATGCTTTTCAGCCAGTATACAAATTTCCCCTGGAATAGCCAAAAGGCCTGCCCAAGAGGTGTGTAAAAGAAGTGCGTAAAGTGATGTTTTCTAGTACCAGTGAAAAACGTAATTGTGTCCCGCTGCCAAAGCCTTATTTCTGGGACATAACCGGGAGCTCCTTGCACCTCCCAGCCCCAGGCCAAACAATTGCAGCTCTATGCCTACCATAAAGGTATTAGCACTTAGGGAGAGCAATGCCTTTAACCAGGGACAAGCCCAACGAACCAGAGCAGAATAAACATGGGAACTTAGGAGGAAAAAAATCCCGCCCACTCTACCCACCTTATTACATCTCTCAAAAGACGCACCGATGTTCTGTTCCCAAAAACTAATAGGAACACATACCACACTTGATCTTCACATCTCTATGTACACTACAGACCCCATAATCCATAGTTCATAGTCCCTAATCCATCCCAGGAGTGAGCAAGAGAGGGTGGCTAATCTCCTACATACAGTGGGAGGATAGAGAACAAATTTAGCATCTTCTAACAGGAAGTTGGATCTCTTGTTGCCCGCCCACCATCAAATGAGAGCGGGGTAGAGCGGCTCTCGTTCTGGGATGCGGCAGCGCCGTGTTGCTAGGTCATGGCGCGATCCCGATCTCTGTAAAGCCGCGTCCGTGGCTCTTTAACCATGTGATCGGCTGTGTCCAATCACAGCCAGTCACATGTAAACACGGAGATGCCGGTAAGTAGCTCTCCTCGCCTCACACTGACTGAGTGTGTGGCGAGGAGAGCCGATCAGTGGCATCTCCACGTAGGGGGACATCTAAGAATGTAATCAGGGCACTGATCATCAGTGCCCTGATTACAATATAGCAATATAATGTCACAAATCAGTGCCCACCATTGCCCACCATTGCCAGCAATCAGTGCCCACCAGTGGTAGCAATCAGTGCCCACCACTGCCCACAAGTGCGAACAATCAGTGCCCATTAACGATGCCAATCAGTGCTGGCAATCAGTGCCGCCTATCAGTGATGCCCATCAATGCCCATCACTGCTGTCAATCAATGCCCATCAGTAATGCCCATCAGTGTCGCCCATCAGTGCCGCCCATCAATGCCCATCAGTGCCGATCAGTACCGCCTATCAGTGCCCACCAGTGCCGCCTATCAGTGCCCACCAGTGCCGCCTATTAGTGCCCATCAGTGCCACCTAACAGTACCCATAAGTGCCGCCTATCAGTGCTCATCAATGCCACATATTGGTGCCACCTATTAGTGCCCATAAGTGTGGCATATTAGTGCTTCCTCATCAGTGCCACCTAATCAGTGCCCATAAGTGCCGCCTCATCAGTGCCCATAAGTGCCACCTCGTCAATGCCCACCAGTTAAGCCTATCAGTGCCCATCCTTGCAGCCTCATCAGCGCACATCAGTGAAGGCGAAAAATTTCTTAGTTACAAAATTTACTGACAGAAAAAAAGTAAAAAACTTTTTTTTTTCAAAAATGTTGGTCTCTTTTTTTTTTTTTAAATAAAAAACCCATCAGTGATTAAATACCACCAAAAGAAAGCTCTATTTGTGTGAAGAAAATGATAAAAAAATTGTTTGGGTACAGTATAGCACGACTGCGCAATTGTCATTCAAAGTGCGACAGCGCTAATAGCTGAAAAATGACTCGGGCAGGAAGGGAGTGTAAGTGCCTGGTAGGCAAGTGGTTAAAGTGGTATTAAACCCAAAGGCAAACATTTATTATATTAAAGTTCACCCTTTCTTAGAGGTGATGGCTGCATTGTTTTTCTTTTTTGGGATTTCTTTCTTCTCTTTTTAACTGGCGATCCAGCCAGTAGTTTTGTTTTTCAAAAGAACATACTCTCTTGCAGATGTATCAGTTACAGGCATGAGAGAAATCATTTAACACTGGTAGTGGTGCTTACTTTGATCAGTTTTTATGTATTCATGTAAAACATTTATCCCAAAAGGAAAGAAAAAACAAAACTCTTTTCTGTAACTGCTTATAAAGTGTGAGCTGGAGTTTGGAGTTGTTAGTCTAATCCAAATCTGTTGGTACATCTAATGCCGCGTACATACGGGCGGACGTTTCGACCGGACTGGTCTGACGGTCTTTCCGACGGACTTTCCGACGGACTTTCCGACGGACTTTCCGACGGACTTTTGACGGACTTTCAAACGAATGGATTTGCCTACACACGATCACACCAAAGTCCGACGGATTCGTAAGTGATGACGTACGACCGGACTAAAATAAGGAAGTTGATAGCCAGTAGCCAATAGCTGCCCTAGTGTCGGTTTTTGTCCGTTGGACTAGCATACAGATGAGTGGATTTTTCGACCGTACTCGAGTCTGTCGGAAAGATTTGAAACATGTTTTATTTCTAGGTCCGTCTGACTTTTGGGAAAAAAAAGTCAGCTGGAGCCCACACACGATCGAATTGTTCGACGGAGTCTGGTCCGCTGGACCAAGTCTGCCGGAAAGTCCGCTCATGTGTACACGGCATAAAACCCCCCCCAGGCTGACAATGCTGCTGCCCAAAGGTACCCCCTGTGCCCCTTCATCCAGATTGGGGGGGCACTCTATTACAGGAGTTGTGTTACTGGCCAGATCACAGGGGGAAAATAGAGGGGAAAAAAGCCTAAAAAAAGAAGATTAATGCAGCCACCATATCTAATGATTGGTAAGCTGCAATGTATCACATTTTTGGTTCTGGGTTTTATACTGCTTTAAATGTATTTTATCTTATATGAGTATTTCCATAGAGTGTCATATTCACATATTTTTTTATCTATTTTACTAAACATACAATCAGGTCCATAAATATTGGGACATCGACACAATTCTAATCTTTTTGGCTCTATACACCACCACAATGGATTTGAAATGAAACAAACAAGATGTGCTTTAACTGCAGACTTTCAGCTTTAATTTGAGGGTATTTACATCCAATTCAGGTAAATGGTGTAGGAATTACAACGGTTTGTATATGTGCCTCCCACTTTTTAAGGGACCAAAAGTAATGGGACAGTTTAACAATCATCCATCAAACTTTCACTTTTTAATACTTGGTTGCAAATCCTTTGCAGTCAATTACTGCCTGAAGTCTGGAATGCATAGACATCACCAGACGTGGGGTTTCATCCCTGGTGATGCTCTGCTGGGCCTCTACTGCAACTGTCTTCAGTTCCTGCTTGTTCTTGGGGCATTTTCCCTTCAGTTTTGTTCTCAGCAAGTGAAATGCATGCTCAATTGGATTCAGGTCAGGTGATTGACTTGGCCATTGCATAACATTCCACTTCTTTCCCTTAAAAAACTCTTTGGTTGCTTTCACAGTATGCTTCAGGTCATTGTCCATCTGTACTGTGAAGCGCCGTCCAATGAGTTCTGAAGCATTTTGCTGAATATGAGCAGATAATATTGCCCGAAACACTTCAGAATTCATCCTTCTGCTTTTGTCAGCAGTCACATCATCAATAAATACAAGAGAACCAGTTCCATTGGCAGCCATACTTGCCCACGCCATGACACTACCACCACCATGCTTCACTGATGAGGTGGTATGCTTTGGATCATGAGCAGTTCTTTTCCTTTTTACATCTTGTGGTGAACCCTCTGTATTCACTCTGGTGAAGTCTTCTCTTGATTGTTGACTTTGACACACATACACCTACTTTCTGGAGAGTGTTCTTGATCTGGCCAACTGTTGTGAAGGGTGTTTTCTTCACCAGGGAAAGAATTCTTCAGTCATCCACCACAGTTGTTTTCCACGGTCTTCCGGGTCTTTTGGTATTGCTGAGCTCACCAGTGCATTATTTCTTTTTAAGGATGTTGATTTGGCCACACCTAATGTTTTTGCTATCTCTCTGATGGGTTTGTTTTGTTTTTTCAGCCTAATGATGGCTTGCTTCACTGATAGTGACAGCTCTTTGGATCTCATATTGAGAGTTGACAGCAACAGATTCCAAATGCAAATAGCACACTTGAAATGAACTCTGAACCTTTTATCTGCTCCTTGTAAATGGGATAATGAGGGAATAACACACACCTGGCCATGGAACAGCTGAGCAGCCAATTGTCCCATTGCTTTTGGTCCCTTAAAAAGTGGGAGGCACATATACAAACTGTTGTAATTCCTATTCCTACACCGTTCACCTGATTTGGATGTAAATAAAATTAAAGATGAAAGTCTGCAGTTAAAGCACATCATTTCAAATCCATTGTGGTGGTGTATGGAGCCAAAAAGATTAGAACTGTGTCAATGTCCCAATATTTATGGACCTGACTTACAGTATATTATCTTTTTTACTTATTTAATCAAATACATTTGATTTTTATTTTGTTGATTTTTCTCATTATTAATTGTTGTTTAGATTTAGCAATTGTAAGGAACATTCTGTTCTGAACTTTCTGTTTTTCACTGGTGGAAGGGTGCAGTTTACTGCTGCTATTTATGACACTATATTACACTTTACACGCAATAAACTTTAATGGCATCCCGGTCTTAGTCCGTAGGTTTCAATATTGAGTTGCCCCCCTGCAGCTATAACAGCTTCAACTCTTTTGGGAAGGCTGTCCATAAGGTTTAGGAGTGTGTCTATGGGAATGTTTGACCATTCTTCCAGAAGCGCATTTGTGAGGTCAGGCACTGATGGTGAACGAGAGGCCTGGCTCACAGTCTTTGCTATAATTCATCCCAAAAGTGTTCTATTGGGTTGAGGTCAGGACTCTGTGCAGAGCAGTCAAGTTCCTCCACCCCAAACTCGCTCATCCATGTCTTTATGGACCTACTTTGTGCACGGGTGCGCAGTCATGTTGTAACAGGAAGGGGCCATCACCAAACAGTTCCCACGAAGGGAGCATGAAATTGTCCAAAATGTCTTGGTATGCTGGAACTAAGGGGCCAAGCCGAACCCTTGAAAAACAACCCCACACCATAGTCCCCCCTCCACCAAATGATTTGGACCAGTGCACAAAGCAAGGTCCATGGCCTTATCATCCAACATCATTGCCTGACGTCACAAATGCGCTTCTGGAATAATGGACAAACATTCCCATAGACACACTCCTAAATCTTATGGACAGTCTTCCCAAAAGAGTTGAAGCTGTTATAGCTGCAAAGGGTGGGCCAACTCAATATTGAACCCTACGGACTAAGACCGGGATGCCATTAAAGTTTATGTGCGTGTAAAGGGTGTGGCTGCATTACTGCTGATCTCCTGAGCTCCAGAGAGGCCTACTGATCCAAGGAGCTTGATTACTCCCTATACCCAGAGTGGATGCAGGAATCTGGGGTGGACCCAGGAGAGGATCCCCCAGATGGCCAGAGTACCGGTCCTCCCATACCAGTGTTTGAGGACCTGGGAAATGGCCCAGCTAAAGGTGAAAGCCTGTCACCCTACAGAAAGAAGGTTTGTGCTAGGATTGCGAGAATTGCCAAGGAGGAGGAAGTACTGGTGAAGTTGAAGTTTGACTTCAAACATGTCAGGCCAATCTGACACCATCTGGTAGCTCCTTTAAACGCCGCAATGTGGTCCAATTGAGGTGGACTGGGGAAGGCCCCCCACCAAATAGGAGAGATGTGGTGGACCGTATTCTGGGGATGGGTTTTAAAGCGGAGGAGATTTTTGCCCTTATCAGCCCAGTTGGGTCATATGAGTATGACCTCTCCTTTGTCAAGGCGGAAGGATTAGATGTCTTTTGGGAGAGGTATGAGCAGAGGCGGAAGGAGTCCCCAAGATGGGCAGGTTTGTCGTCCAAAGTAGTCGCTCGCCAGCCATTATACAAGAACATCACCATTCTAGTATGGAATGAGTCCATTCCTGCTGTGGATCTGGTGGTGTGGTTGGGGAGATATGCTGATGTCCAAGCCCCCCTGAGGAAAGTTGTAGATGATAGGGGGATATGGACAGGAGGATGGACAGTGTTAGTAAAACTGCATGTCACGGGTAATGTTGTTAAGCACATCCCTTCGTCTGCCTTTATAGGTTGTGACAGGATTATTACTTTTTATGCAGGGCAACCAAAGTTGTGTCATTGCTGTAGTGAAAAGGGGATTTTTCAAGCTCATGTTCTGTGCAGAAACGTTCCCTCTGTCAGGGCTCAGGACATGTTGCAAAAGACTTCAATAGTATTTGTTGTAATCTTTGTAACAAGTTAGGTCACCCCTATAGCCTATGCCCTGAAGCCCTCCATAATCAGCCAGAGGTGGTGGAAGAACTGTTGAGGATGGAGGAGGAGGAACGTGGGGGACAGCAAGGGGTTGGTGGATCTGTTTCAGCTAGTCCTGAGGGCCCCCCCAGGTGTCAGTTTCCCAACCTGAAGGTGTGACCCCTCTTGTGTCTGCTCCCCAGTCTGTGCTCCCTACTGTGTCTGTGTCTACTTCTGTTGTGTGTTCTTCCCCAGTGTTTCAGGTGTCCAGTGTTCCAAATGTAAATAAGTCATCCAGATTGGCTGAGGCTGCCAAAGGGGCAGATTTGTGCAGATCTGAGGAGGCAGCTTCATCAGGGCCTTCCCTAAGGCAGCGTAAAACCTCCAGTGGAGGTTCTAAGGTGAAGAAGGGGGAAGTTGCCACTGCTAATAATGTAGATGAGACTTTTCAGGGTAATGTTCCAGGGGAGGAGGGAGAGTGAACCAAGGTGGGGAGAAAGAGAAATATGGTAGTCCTGACCTCTGCCTCCTCGGTTTCATCTTTAGAGGTAGATGATCTACCGCTGAGAAACAAGTTTGGGTCCTTATCTGAGGGGGAGGAGGAGTCTTCTAATTCCATGTCTCAAATGGAGGAGGATGATGTAGAGTGTTCTGTAAAGAGGTCAAGGTCTCCAGTAAGGGGAGAGGGAGCTCAGGCTAAGAAACGCCTACCTCAATCATCCTGATGGCAGTTCCCACTCCGATAAAGGTGGCAACGATTAATGTTGCCAGCATAAAATCTGTAAGGGCTCGTAATATGGCCTTATTTTTGCTCAGTGAGATGGATGCTGATATTTTATTTTTGCAAGAGACCCGGCTAAATAGCCTTGTCGATGTCCACCTGGCAAAGAGGGAGTGGAGGCGTGGGCCCTCCTTCTGGTCTCTTGCGTCTGAGCCTGACAGCGGAGTTGCAGTACTTTTTACTGGCATGGTAACGTGTTGGCGGGTTATCGAGGTAGAGTTTGGAAGGTGTATGGTCCTGGACGTCTCTGTGAAGGGGCATGATCTGCATTTATTAAATATTTATGGACCATAAACTAGATGGGAGAGGAAATGCCTCTTTATAAAGATTAAGCCTTTCCTTTTTACATCTCGGCAAGTTGTCTTTGGAGGTGATTTTAAAACCGTTAATAAGCCCAAAGACAGGAAAGGCTCCACTGACAGTCTGATAGCGTTTTTCTTAATATGATAGCCAGGGAAGCAGGTCTGGAAGATGCGCATATTAAGCGTTGCCCAGACAGCACGGGGTACACATTTAAGCGAGGCAGTTGTGAGAGCAGGATAGATAGTTTTTTTTAAAGGGGGACTCTGCCTTTTCGGCTCCTGAATGTCGTATGGTGGAGTTCTCTGACCACCTTTTGCTGTCTGTTATTCTCAATGCTTCAGATATGCACCTAAAGGAAAGGGCTTTTGGAGGATGAATTCGGCTCTGCTGGATGATGAGGAGGTAAGACAATCTTTTGAGGATATTTTTCAGGCTCAGGTAACCATCCTGGATTTCTGCAGCAGTAAGTCGGAGTGGTGGGAGCTTGCCAAAAGCTGGATTAGTGGGTTTTTCAAGGCCTTAGGGAAAAGGAAACAGCTTGGTAAGTACATTGCCTACCAGCAGCTGCGGAGAAAACTTGATCGCCTTTTCTCGAGTGGTGGAGATTCCGGGGCAATCTCTGAGGTGAAACTTCTCCTTAGGAAGTATCAGTATGACCGGCACGCTTCTTTGGTTCTGGAAAGGGACTACGGGAAATATCACTCGCCCGACCCTTATCAGAACTGCAAACAAAGCGCAGCAGTTAAAACTGTTGTTGGGCTAAGGGATAGTATGGGCTCTTGGGGATCGTCAGGGATCCTGGAAGTCTCTAGGTCTTTTTATGTGGATCTTCTGGGGGAGAAGTACCTTGATCGGGCAAAGATGTCGAGTTTTCTGGATTCTACACCAGATCTGGAAAATAACATTCCGCTGGCAAGTTTGACAGGGGGAATCACAGCAGAAGAGGTAGTAAAAGCTATAGATGGTCTGGCTATTAAGAAAACTCCTGGGCCAGACGGATTGGCGGCTGAATTTTATAAGACTTTCAAATCCAGCTTGGTACCTTATCTTGTGGAGGTATTTAACGGCTGTCTGCAGGAGGGTTCGCTCCCTCCCTCCATGAGAAAATCTGCTGTGATTCTGTTGTCAAAAGGCAAGGATCCCTCGATGATTGAGAATTGGCGCCCCATTAGCCTTCTCAATGTCGATAGAAAGATTCTGGCAAAGATAATTTTCTGGTGCTTGTCGTCAGTAGCAGGCAGATTGCTTTCTCGTCAGCGGCACTGTTCGGTCCAGGGCAGAAGCACTTTATCAGTGGTGTTAGCTGTCCGGGAGGCTCTGGAACGTTGCAGGGCTGAAGGCTGGGGAAAGTATTTGCTGGCACTGGATCAGGCGAAGGCTTTTGATCATGTCAATTATGAGTACCTCTGGCTTCTCCTTGACAAGTATGGCCTGGAGGGTGGGTTTTTTGGATGGCTTAAGACTTTATACAGAGAGGCAGAGAGCTTCTTGCTTGTTAACGGTTGGATCGGGGGTGTGCCAGGGGTGTCCGCTGAGCCCTTTGCTATACGTGTTCGCAATTGACCCCTTCATCAGAAGGCTAGAGAGCGGACCATTGTGCGGGGTGCCGGTGGGCATTACTGGTGAGCTGCCCTTGAGGGTTGTAGCCTATGCTGATGACATTTCTGTCTTTATCTATGGGACAGAGTAGGTGCAGGAGGTGGTTTCAGTCATAGAACAGTATTCCGAGGCATCAGGCTCCAAGGTCAACCGTGATAAAAGTGAAGTTTTCTGGATGAGCGAGGGAGGTGAGAGCTTTGCACTTCCGGACACCTTCCCGAAGCCTCAGCAAAAAGTAAAAGTATTAGGGATCGAGTTTGGCCCTGATGATTACAGTAAGTCAAATTGGGAAGCCAGGCTGAATGATGCTGATGTCAAGGTGAAATACTGGAAAGGGTGGTGGCTCTCCTTGAGGGAAAGGGTGGACTTGATTAAGACCTACCTGATTCCTACCTTTCTGTATGTCAGCTTTGTTTGCATCTTGCCAGAGTCTTGCTATACCCGGATTTATAGTTGTTTCTTCCAATTATTATGGGGAACAGGCTGAATCTTGTGGAGTGGAATGTGACTTACCTATCTAGGTGGAAGGGTGGCCTAGGGATGGTCAACCCGGTTGTGTTCTTCTCTCTGATGTTTTTGAAACACAATTTTGGTAACATGCTAGCAGAGAGACCACCTGGATGGGTGGGTATTTTCCAGATCTGGTTTAGACCTTTTCTGGGCTTTTGGGAGAGTGGCGGGCCAGTGAAAAGCCTAAGGATCAAGCATGGTAAGCTCCCGGCTTATGTTGCCCTGTGCCTGAAAATTCTTAAACGGTGGCATGTGACAGCGGAGGATAGCAGGTCCCTTCCTAGGAGACTCCTGGGTGAGAAGATCGTGGGTACTGTCTTTCATGCGCCACTGGCCTTAAGGGATTGCCCAGGTCATATTATGAGGGAGGGCTTACATTTAATAAATTCTGAGCGGATTCCCTTGAAATTTAGGGACCAGGCCTGGCTCGCTTTCCACGGTAGGCTCTATGTGAGGGGGAACTTGAAGTGCCGCTCTTTGGACAATCGTGGTTGTCCAAGAGCGGAGTGTCAGGGTGAAGTGGAAACCATGGACCACTTCTTGCTTCAGTGCCCTTTCAATATAGAAGTTTATAAAAAGGTGGGGAGGGCTCTGAATATTCCTTTCCTGCCTAGCATGTCTTATGCTGAGTAGGTGTATGGAGCATTGCAGAATCGCAAGGGATTTGATTTGGTCCGATATTACACCTGGAATGCACTGTGTTAGGTATCCCTTCGGCAGAAAGTCCTTCCTGTTCCGGTGGTGGTGTGTGAGATTCTTGGTGAGGTAGGGAAAATTCGGGGTCACGAGAAAGACAGATGGCGGCAAAGGGTCTGGATAAAGGCATGGAGAAATATCAGGCCTGTAGCTGCTGTTTGTTGATCTCTGGGTGTTGGGTTCTTTCCCTGTTTTCTCTCTGGACACTCCCTTAGATTTTCAAGGATAAACATAAGTTGAGTAAGAATTTTTGAAGATATCTGTGCTATTTAGTGATATATGTATAGTATATGTATAGTATAATATATATATTTTATTTTTTATATATATATATATATATATATATATATATATATATATAATATTTCTTTTTTGTAGTTTTGTATAAAAAAAGTTGGAATGTGTTTCTTGTTTGCAAGATTCTCAAATAAAAAAATTGCCAACTCTTTATTGAACCCTATGGAATAAGACTGGGATGACATTAAAGTTCATGTACGTGTAAAGGCAGGCGTCCCAATACTTTTATCAATATCGTGTATAGACGTGAAGTGCAATGTTTATAGTTGCTTTTAAAGAGATTTTTTGTTGATTAGTAGTGTAGAGAAAAGTACACTAATTACATGCAACTTTATCAAATACAATTGTACATATGTAACATTTTTATAGAGACAAAAAAGCCTTCAGCGGTTAGGTTGTTACATGAGGTTGGAATACCATCTATCTGTATAACCAGCTTTATACATTAGTACAAAATCATATCTAATACCCTGAACAAGCTTATCCTGTCTACAGACATCTCATATTGCACTCAGATATTATTGCTGAGATATGAACTGGCCTCATTACGTGTTCTGTACAACTGAAAATAGGCTTCAAGCTTTCCTTTAGTGTTACATTTGTTCATTATTATCTCCCATCATTGAAAGGATGGAGGTGATAAAGACATATACTCTGTATAGAAAACAATCAATGACTATTTGCGCTAGCAGTTGAAAATGGGGAGATAATCAGATCATTGAGTTAATACAGTCTTCAGCTCACTGAAGTGTCCTGGATCAATGCTCTGCTACAGACAGGAATTCTGTTATGGCTAAATATATTACAGATTGTGGCAACTCACTAAGCATTCTTTTGCTTGAGGTACTATATCAGTAAACAAAATGTTAACAGTGTCTATTTTCATATTCTACAAACATGTTCTAAGTATTTGCTTTGCGATATTTTTTGAAGCTTATTTCAAAGCAAGTTTTAATTTTGTTTTAATTCACATGGTATTCATTTATATAAAATCTGTAGCCTCTAGGGCAGGGGTCTCAAACTGGCGGCCCTCCAGCTGTTGTGAAACTACAAGTCCCATCATGCCTCCGCCTGTGGAAGTCATGCTTGTAACTGTCAGCCCTGCAATGCCTTATGGGACTTGTAGTCTCACAACAGCACATGGAGGGCCGCCAGTTTGATACCCCTGCTCTAGGGGATACACTTCCTAATGATATGTGTGACATTGCAATCGGCACCTTTGCTTTATGATTTCTTTGTGAAGTCTAAAGCGATACCAACATCAGATATATTTTTGTATAATGCTTAAGCTTTTTGTAATACGTGCAGGTAATTTTTACCTCTCAAAGAGTTCACATTTTTGTCGAAACTTTTATCTTTTATGCCACCACCACCGATTTCATTTCCACCCAATGTGCTTTACTGGAATGCCACTCACCAGATCACCATGACCTCTTTAACTAAAAAGAAGGTCAAAATCATGATCAATTTTCTTAAAGGGTCTTCACATATGGCCCACAACTGTCATGGAGCCACAGTACCACTTCTTCACTCTACCATGTCAAAATAAAATGGAGAAAGAGCTGATATAGTGCAATACTGTTTATTTAAAAGATTTTAAAAACATTTACAAGCTGCTTACATAATAAAGTGTCCTCCACAGCACTGAGTTTGTCTGCCTGCTGTGTTGAATGGGATTGCCACCGTGGCCGTTCTACTAAAGAAATCTATCAAACAGGCGATTTCTGACCTTCTTTTTAGTTAAAGAGGTCATGGTCATCTGGTGAGTGGCATTCCAGTAGAGCACATTGGGTGGAAATGAAATCGGTGGTGGTATAAATGATACTTCATATTAAAGAATTAAGAAGCTTTTTGTTCAGAAGAACACATATAAACATTATTTTAAACTAAGCAATTTTTTTGCACACTTGTTTTCTGTATTTTTTGTGATTTCATAGTATTTTTGCACTTTATGAATTATCCAGCACCGCATTTTTAAATCCTTTATCTTACTTTCTCCCCTTTTTCAGACAGGGTCTGCATTTGCTTCCAGAACTAAAATGCCAAAATCATGTATTTTAAAAAAAAACAAAATGCAAAAATGAACTGTATTGCGCTGCTGAATATAAAAATGATCTCCAAACCAGGTGTGTTAAATGTGCACATTACACCATTTTTTAGGAGTGCTAATGGTATATATGTCCTCTAAATGTACAATGTAGTATAGATAAACAAAAACATACCAAATAATAAAACTCTGCTTAATACCAGTGATATACAATAAATGTCCTCTGACAATATATATTAATTTGTCACTCTAAATACATGGTGTTATCATCACCATCAATCACAAATATACTTTTATCACCATCTAGGTAGTTGTTTCCAAACTCCCAGTGCTGTCACACCTTCTGCTGTATAGAAGGGTGAGCCACCACCTTATTGTGGATAAGTTGTGTCCCTACCATAAAGTAATTGTAAAGGTTTTTTTTTTTGTTAAATAACAAACATGTTATACTTACCTGATCTGTGCAAGAGTTCTGCAAAGAGCAGCCCCGATCCTCCTCTTTTGGGGTGTCCCATTGGTGCTCCTGGCTCCACCTCTTCATTGGGTGCCCCCACAGAGACCCGCATTCCCTGGGGGCACCCGTGCAGGCGCGCTCATGAGTCCGGCTGCTGCGTCCATTGACACAGACAGTAGGACTCGGCCCCGCTCCCTGCTCCCATGTCACTGGATTTGATTGACAGCAGTGGGAGCCAATGGCTCCTGCTGCTATCAATCTATCCAATGAGGATGGAGGCAGCGGCTGGAGCCGCTGGGCTCGTGCTCGGTGCTGGAACGATTGGGTACAGGTAAGAAAAAGGGGGGCTCTGGGGGGAGCTGCAGCACAGAAGGTTTTTCACCTTAATGCATAGAATGTTTTAAGGTAAAAAACCTTGAGACTTTGCAACTCCTTTAATAAAAGACCAGTAAGGTTTCACTATGCCTCCCCCTTTCACCTTTCACTTTCAAATTTGCTGGTCACTGTGCCTTAAAGAGTCCAGTCCACCACTTTGTAGTATATTTAAAATAAATGCTAATTTATTTAAAACTGCACTTACAATAAAAATAAAAGAGATTGCATTGTTTCCAAACAGTCTATGATTACATAGATTACTCAGGCCACTGCCGAACTTCTGGTATATCGCGCTGATGTCACCTGGCTCATGTATTTTCCTATCATTGCGCATTAACCATATTTTTTTCTCGGAGTTTTCTCATGTTTAGGGTCTCATGCACACTGGCCACTCAGCATCAAATCCTGACTTTTTCTGGCACCTGGAAGAGATATGTGCCTTATCCAGCCCCACTGCCAGCAGCCTATTAAAATCTAGGACAGGCTGACATACACAGCAGCTAGACACTGTGGGGTTTATTTACTAAAGCTGGAGAGTATAAACTCAGGCTCACTTCTGCATAGAAACCAATCAGCTTTCAACTTCAGCTTGTTCTTTTAAGCTTTGGCAATAAAACCTGGAAGCTGACTGGTTTCTATGCAGCAGTGAGTCTGATTTTGCACTCTCCAGCTTTAGTAAAGAAACCCACGGGCCAAGTGATACTTGCGTTTCTTTTTCAATTTATTTTAGAGTGTCATACCCTTACCCCCCGAGGAAGATAAAGCTATTGAAAAGCATTGGGTTAACCCAGCCATGGAACTAAGACTAAGGAACTGATACAGCAATGTATGAATATAGTCCTGACCAGGTTATAAATTGGGTTTGCTGCAATTTAATTTTTGTATTGACAATATGTTGTATGATGATGCTGTAATGGTAATGTAATGCACATATTCTCAACCACAATGTTTAATTTTAAAGTTGTATTTAATGCTGAATAAATAAAGGAAACACTTGTGATTTTTTTTAAATACATGCAGTAAGAACCTGTTGCCCTCAAAGTCCCATTAGAGAGATATAAGACTTATGTCCAGAATTTACAGCACAAGGAGAGAAGATGTGCACAAAATAAGGGGAGGGGAAGGGAAAGGACCAGTAAAAAAGGCAACCCCTGTGCACATACCTATGAATATCATCGACATAGAACTATATGTTCTGTCAAAACATCTTGCAGTTATCAAAGAAGTGAGATAGACAAAAAATATAAAAGAGAAAAAACAGGGAGTAGATCAAGGAAAGGAAAAGAAAATAAAGGAAAGGAGGAAGGGAAAAAAGAGGGCCAGCCAGAGGGGCATTAAGTTGTAGATATATAACGTATCCATGGATCCCATGCCACATCAAATTTCTTAGTAGAATTGTGAAGGCTACAGGCATTAACCATGATCCAGTTAAGTTTATTCTTCACGTAGTCAAGGGGAACTATTGACTGCTTCCAATGTTTAGCAATAGTTTTTCTAGCTGCTAAAAAAAAAATATATATATATATAATGTAATTAGTTTTGTCGATTTTATGGGGACCTCATCAGGAAACTTTTGAAAAAGAGCTAGTTCCCGGGGATCTACTGATGTTAACTCCCATCACAAAATACACCAGGTTAAATATTCAAATCCAAAATCTAGTGACTATAGGGCAGTGCCCCCAAACATTATACATTGTACCCATCTGGCCACAATGTCTAAAGCAAGTGGGGGATGCAGATTGATGCATCCTTGCAACTTTGGTTGGGACCAAATACCAATGTAGAAGTGTTTTATAGTTTGCTTCAATTAGTGTTGTATTAATATATACTTTGGATAAAGCATAGGCAATCTTGCCAGTCAGATAATTCAAAAGTTGTGTTCAAGTTCCCTTCCCTTAAATCATGTAAGGGAGCTTAGTAGTCAGGTCAGTTTGAGTAGCAAATACCATAGATACTCGTCCCCATAGGAGGCCCTTCGTTTGACAAGATAATTCAAAATTTGTAAGTGTAAGGGGTCCATCTAAAAGATTAAGTTTAGATTGTACAAAAGAAATAAGCTGGTTGTACCTAAGTAGTTCACCAGAGGGCATCTGTAATGTGTCCTTAAATATTGCAAAGAATATGGCTGATCCCCATTGAGATAGTCTCCTATCCTAAAAAGCCCCTTGTTGAGCTACCAATGGAATGGCATGGGAGTCAATCCGGAGGAGAACTCAGGGTTGCAGAACATGAGGGCTAGTGGGGTAAGTGGGGATGATGGCGATTTGCGATGCCATACTCCATCCCAGACCACTAGTGAAGGAGATAGGGTGGGACACAAAATAGGGGGGCGAAGGCAGCTAGGAAGCCACATTGGGGAGCCAATGGCAAAAGGGTGTCCCCAATGAGCCTCAATAGAGACCCAATGGAGATTCCTTGGCCGTTGTGTAGGAAAGTTGAGTTATTTGAGTAGCTTTATAGTAAGCTTGTAAATTAGGGAGGCCAAGCCCACCGCACGGTTTCCAGATATACAATGTCAATTTATTAATTCAAGGTTTTTTATTCCCTCAAAAAAAAAGAAAGACATTCTGATTGTAAATGCTGTAGATCTCCCTTTGGGACCACAATTGGTAAGGTCTTAAAATAATAAAGTATCCTGGATAAAAATGTCATCTTAATAGAGTTGATTCTGCCAAGATAAGGGATAGTCTGCCCATTGTTGAAGATCTTCCCGAAGTCGACGAAACAGTGGAAAACTGTATTTTTGGAAGAAGAAAGTAAAGTGATTGCATTTTACTTACAGTGCTTTACAAAACTAAGTATTATTTTGGGAAAGTTTAGTTCTACTTTGATAAACCAGTCTCATTGTGTGACTTGCACCACTGTGTCTTTGTATTTTCCCTCCACATTCCTCCATAGAGATTTCAATTGCTCCATACCCATCTGTTAGCTGGAGATAGTGAAAGGTAATTTTGAATTTTGGAGGAGAAATGGAGAAAATGACATGTACATACTTTTCCCATATTGCAGTAAGACATGGTAAACCATGAGAGCGCATGCTTCTGTTGTAACATTTGGAGTTGTTTCTAATCTCGCATTTTGACCACATGGCATTTCTACTATTTTTTTTAGATATCCATGATGATTAGTATTGATGCAGTGGAACCATGAGGCTTTTTTTTTTGTTGCCTTTAAAATGCCCTTGCTCACAGTAAAGACCTACAGTAGTTACTAACGTTACTGCATATTAGTATAAATGACTTGCCAGAACATGATATACTAGTGATCGGCTATAGACCCTGAAAGCGCTGGATATTTTACAATTTAGTAAAAAGAAATGTAGAAAAAGTGGTTATCCAGTACCATTATGCTGTACGTGACAGGAAGCACAATGTGGGTTTAGGTCATTATTTGCACTAACAAATAGCTTAGTCCCCATAAGTGCTCACTTTGCTCACTGTATGATTCTAAACATCAATGAGCAGACTGTGTCTGGGAAATACTGAATACATAGAATAGACACAAGCAAGACATCAATTTTCATTCTAAGTGAGGATGTCACAGTGCCAGTTTAAAAGAAGATAAAATCTCTTAAACTTCTATACGGAGTGATACAAACTGCCATAAGAGGGAGAGCTCACGTCCTCTCCGGTGATGCACAAATTGTGCTCTCTGTGGGTTTACACATCACCTGTACATGAATGCAGACAAGTAGACAGGAACCTAGCTTTCAGATGAAAACTCTCCTGATTTATTATTTCAAAACCCTAAAATGGTTTAGAGGTTTGAAGGTTCAAAAAATCTTTTGCAGAAATCTTTTTTTTTTAGTCTGCAATGGAAATAAAATTTGACATGGGCCTATAACACGTTTGCACAGCAGTGATCTGATAAGATAGTAATGCTGTCAGAAAGAGTAATTTTAATGAGGCCTGGATAACACACAACACAGGTACAATATTCATCATCTTTTAATATGTCGAAAAACCAACAGGAATGCCCCACAGCTGAATTAATTTACCTGCTGTCTATTCATCTCTTGCCCTTTTCTTGCTTAAAATCAACAAATCCAGTGGATATATATTTTTGCCATTGCGTCTACTCTAAAAGCCTTGTTTTTGATGGAAGTAGCAAGCTACTCACAGAAGTCTGTTGTTATGTATGGAAGCAAAAGGTAAAACTCTTCAGCAGTGGGTTTTGCTGCAGGCCACTACTGTGTCTCCGATCACTATAAAAACCCTACCTGTGTTTTGAAGAAACTCTTTTTACTGTTCATCATGTACTGCTTGGAACATCAGCAAAGGCACAGGGCTGATCTATTACAATAAGGGAAACTCCAGAAAGAACTTCACACGCTCAAGTGCAAATACCTAATAGAAGCCTGGATCTCTGAAGTGCAGGAACACTCCTTTCCATTTAAATAGGTCTTTTCATTATTCACAACCTGTTCTTAAATGAAAGAATGAAACTTCAAAAGTGTCAATCACGTATGTCTTTATGCAATGAATCAACAATGCATCATTCTATGAGTTATCAAATGTTTTACATATAACTACCATGTTCTGTACATGGTGTACATGTAGTGTTCCTCTAATTTCTTCATGTGAATTTCTTTGTCATCTAGTTTCTCATAATTAACAAATAGTACTGTCATTTTCAATTCTCCTAATTGATGAATGAAAAATGCAACAAAGACTATTAAATTATAAATATAAGGATTATATGCAAACCAAACTTCCACCTTAATTAAAGAAGAATCCCTTAAAACAGTGGAACAGTGTATAGCAAGGGCAGTCCAATAATATTTGTTACTTCCAGCCTGAACTGGCAAGTAAAGCCATTTACTTTCCTGTTCGCCCCTGTACAGTGAGCTGCTCATGCGTAGCTCACTGCACAAATTCGGCAATGACGAAGCTGATGGAACTCTTGCACATGTGAAGATTTCAGCAGCTCGTGGGGAGTTCCAGGATGGTGCATTGCTGGATTGAAGGTGAGTATAGTTCCACTTTAAATACTTAAAATATTATCTAGTACAGTTATGCTTTTGGGTTATAACTAAGTGCAGAGTTTGTCTAGTTATTTAGCCAGGTCTAGAGACAGAGAATGATTTAGGACACTCCTCTACAGTGCTCTCTGTGCTCCCTATGGACTTTAGCTGAATGGGTTAACACTACCTTGCCTCCATTCACCAGGGGGAAGTGACAAGCAGAAGGAGCTCAAGAGACTTGATGGTTGGCAGCACTGAATCTTGGGAGATGAAGTCTGGGAAAGAAACTTTACACTGGCAATCTATGGACCATTGGATTCAAATTCCCAATTTGAGCTGGGTTAAGGGGAGAGAGAGTTATATTTTCTCAGGCTGAATACTGAGGAATTTTCTCTTTGCTGCAAGGAGACCAAGGTGTGCATATCACTGCTCCTGTGTGCACATAAACCTGCCACAAGCCCACCCCAGTCTGTTAAGGACTGGAGTCACTCCAGGCTGATCCAGAAGTGTACTAACATCTGAACAGTGAGACTCCTGTTGCTGTATCGCTGGGACTGGTGAGAGGACACTGAGGCTGCCATTAACCTGTTGCTGCTAGAGACTGAGCACATAGGGACTGCCCACCTAACTAGCAGCAATATTTACTGCATGCAGATTTTACTGAGACTGTACTTTGGCACCGTAAAGACTGGGCCCCAACCCTAGCCAGCCGAAGAACTAGGGCTAAAGACTGCTCACTCAGATAGCTGCTTTACAAGCACTTTGCCTATTGTCCATAGTATAATGTCCCTCTTTAGGAAGTTTTAAATTTCATTGTTGCCATTCATATAGAGTGCACTCTAAAGTGGACAGCCTACTGTTTACAGAGTAGTTATCACAATATTGATTATTATTGCTGTTACTGTTTTCTAACACCATTACATATTGCTGATTTTGTGCAATACCAGGTTTTCTCTAATTTAGCTGTGTAGAACTCCTAGTGAACACACTGTCTAGTGAAATGTAATTAATCTAATCCTTACTCATGTATGCGCATACTGCTATTTACTGCAACCCCTGATAATATATTGAGTTAATTGGCCACTAACCAGTCTGATGTTAGCTTTTTGATACTGAACCTTAGTTGTGTGCAAGGTATCTATATTTGAGCTCCTGGTAACAGTACGGCATCCATTTGCCTAACCTGGTGTGTCAGTGGGGCTGGAGTTGTGTGAGTTAAGGCAGAAGAACAGAGAACCCAATCTACAAAGCGGCTGCTACAGGGGGTAGCATTCCTTGCTATTTATAATTGAGGAATAAATCCCCCCTTTTCAGGATTTTTGATGACAGTGAGAAGTACCTTCTGATTTCAAGAAGACTCTGTTGTGCTACTCATTGTCTTATTGAAAGGGTTTTTGTTTCTTTTAGGCTACCTCACTGTATTCTCACTGGTTATATATTTGTATTGGTCTGAAAGCCATACTCCATAGAAGCCACCTTTTCCTGTATTTGCACTGACCAGCAGCATGCCATAAATTGTTGTATGCAGGTTTGAACAAGTCTCTATAATATAAGGCTATAACTTTGCTGTAAACCAGCAGTTCTGGATGTATAATTGGCCCAGAAAAATAAAGAGAGGATTTTGCTTAACCTTACACTATCCTAAAATAAAGACAAAATCGTGATTTACAATAGAAATTAGATATGCAGATGCTTTCTGTTTTAAGGCTCTACTGTGCTTTGTTTTGGTATAATGGAGGAATGTTTGGCTTCTTGAAGTCAACCTAAACTATTACAGTTCTATATTGCTCACTTAGGAATATAATTGTTCTCCCTTGTGGGAGTAAGTAACCCCTGAGCAGACTTAAATAGTTATTTTCTTCTGATGATTTTGAATTAAAATTACATTGCTATTGGTGCAAATTGTTTCTACAAATGACTTTATTTCTCTCTCTTTGATGTAAAATTTACAGAGGTTTATACTAGCCTGCCACAGAAGGAAAGAATTGTCAGTGGATACAAGGCACTGTTTAGGTGCACAGGTAAGTTTCTGTTGCTCAACATCCTTTCATTTATTGCAGATTTACAACGCTCTGTTACTGCCTAAAAAAATGTTATATTTTAAGAATATTTGTTCAGATGAAAAACTCCACAGCATGAGATACCATGTTTTCATTGTGACGTGAAGCTATCAGCCCTTTTTTGGGAGATTTTTGAGGACTGTCCCTAAAACTTTAAAGCTCAGGTCCAGCTTGGGCAAAAAAGAAATTACAGATCCTCCAGAAGCTCATGTGATGTCCATAGCAGACTCAGTTATCTAGCAATGCAACACCACTTTTCTTTGAGGTGAATTAATAAAGCTAATTCTGGAGGCTGCACAGAGGAGCATCCCCATTTTAAATGGTGCTGCAGTTTGCCGTACTTAGGATCTGCCCACGTCTGGGGGAAATGGAGGTTAAAGGGGATCTGTAACACCACAAACAGAGGACACCTGGAAAAATCATACATATAATCGTATATTTAAAAAGGGTGCAAGAGTCTTCCAGTTGGAGAAGGGCTGGGCAAAGGTATGAGGACATACTGAGTCAAGATTTGGGTTTTTTGTTTTTAAATGTTCATCAGCTTCATAATAAATCTTCTTTTTTTAAACAATATGGCATTCAGTAATTTCAATTTATTAATATAAGCATTCATTAAACAGAGTTAAAGTGACACTAAACTTTGGTTTATAAAAATATTGTATTCAAGTATATTATTCTGAACTCAAAGTACTATAGCTCTGATCCTTCTCCAAATTCCTTTTTTGCTGCTGTGATCTGATTTCCTGTTAGAGGGTGGGTATGTTCATTCTCCATGGTCCCACTGTAAGTTGCAATGTAGCCATTCTCTTTTGTTTGTTTCTGAGATGGATTAGGGACTATGGACTATGGGATGTGTAGTGTGCATAGAGCAGTGCACATGACCACAACTAATGTACAATGCTCGTTCCAAACAAACAGAAAGGAGAGGTTCAGGAGCTCACAGAGGACATCACAAAAACACAGAAAAACACAATAAAAGTAGATCATGCTGCCAGTATTGAATGTGTATAAATTATATTTAGAGAACAATGAATTTGTTTAGTGTCACTTTAAGTGAGTCAGAACTCATAGAGTCTGTAAAGATGAGTGAACCAAATCATTTGAGTCAGAACTCACAGTGGATTGTGTCCTTTTTATCTAAACCTACTTTTCAGTGACCCAGTTGATCTAAGCTTCTTGGACACTGGTTTGATTGGCAAAATGGTAAAGCAGTCAAAAACTCAAGACAGGAAGAATGTGGGGTACTGTGCTATCTCTGGTCTTAAAACAAAGTAATATACCGGTACTTTCTTATTGGGTGCTATACTCATAAGTAAGCATAGCACTTCCTTATAGGAACATATTATCACACAGGGGGAATGCTGATCTCAGCACGAGGAAGGGTATTAATATAGCTGGGGATTTCACACCAGGTAACTAATGTGGCCATTAGTTCTTTTTAATCATAATGCACTGCCTGGCATTGGAACTTAGATTAACTGGCTCAGAAGGACCAATAAATGGGCTTTTAGATATGCTAGCCCTCTATCTATAACAGAGTGCGGTCATAGCATCCATATTGACAATGATGTTTAGCTATGAAAGGGAAAGCATTCTAAATTGTAGCTGGCTGTAATTGTTTTTTTTCACAGGATTTTTTTTTGGTGATAGCAGTTGATAGGGAAATTGCAAATTTCATATTCCTTATTAAGGTTGGCCTCACAAATATCAATAAAACATTAAATATCTTTGTTATTCAAGTAACTTTTAGGTGACTCATGTCATTGGAATTTTATTGGTAACGAACCAAGTCCTGGAGGGGTTATATTGCAAAGGAAGTTGGCTGGGGGTGGTCTTTTAAAGCCATATAGTTCTGTGTGCGTTACTGCCAGTTTAACACTATATAATTTTGGGTGCGTTACTGCCAGTTTAACGCCATATATTTTCTGTGTGCATTACTGCCAGTTTAGCACCATATAGTTCTGTGTGCGTTACTGCCAGCTTAACGCCATATAGTTCTGTTATGCGTTACTGCCAGTTTAATGCCATATAGTTCTGTGCGCATTACTGCCAGTTTAACACCATATAGTTTTGTACGTTACTGCACGTTTAACACCATTTACTTCTGTGTGCATTACTGCCAGTTTAACGCCATATAGTTTTTTGTGTGTTACTGCCAGTTTAACGCCATATAGTTCTGTGTGCGTTACTGCCAGTTTAATGACAATAAGTTTTGTGTGCATTATTGCCAGTTTAACGCCATATAGTTTTGTGCATTCCTGCAAGTTTAACGCCATTTACTTCTGTGCGCGTTACTGCAAGTTTAATTCCATATAGTTTTGTGCGTTACTGCCAGTTAAAGCCATATAGTTTTGTGTGCATTACTGCAAGTTTAAAACCATATAGTTTTGTGTGTCACTGTACGTTTGGCGCATTATATTGCAGTATATTATAGTGTATCCGTGGAGTGTGTCTGCGTAGTGTGAGTACTCAAATTAAAGCGCACCAAACACCATTTTACATTGATTAAAGTGCATATGTACAGATTTCCACTTCTTCTTTACATTTGCTTATAAGCACCGCCCCTTCCCTCCCAATAATGTCTGGGAGGACAACAAGGAGAGGCAGACGTTTGCACTGTAAGGGGACCAGCAACAAATGTGTCCACAGGCAAAGGTGGACGTGGTGGTCAGTCCTCAGGCAGGGCATCATTTCCTCTGTTTAGTGAGTCTGCCCGTGCTATCCAGCCACAGCATACAGAGGAGGTGGTGGACTGGCTTACTAAACCTTCCTCATCCTCCTCATCCTCTGTCATGCAAGCAGAGACAAGTGTGCATTCCCCTGATGTTGCCAGAGTGGATAAACCTGCCTCCTTGTCCACAAAGAGTAATTTTTCTGCACCTGTTTGACAGGTGCATATCATTGCAATTTTTTACAGCAAGGCCAATTCTTGCTTTCATCAAGATTACCTCTATAGGGTTACGGTGGGAAGGCGCCACCGACACCCAAAGGCCAATTTTTACACACCCATTACTTTATCCAAAGTCAAAGTGACACCATAGTGTATCCAAAAAATCTCTAATCTTGTTCCCAGTGCACTACATTGTGGCTTCATCATACACACTGGTTCCCCAGCTGTTGCTGAGCAAAATAAAGGCAGCTTGGAGGGAAAATTTAATTTTTTTAACTTTATAAATGCAATTATTGCTGCAGCAGATTCTAGACATGATACAGATCTGCCACTTTACAGGTAGACTAAGGGGACCCCCCAGGCACTATATTGGAAGGAATTTTTTAGATTTTTATGCTTTCACTTTAAAAATAAAAAAATCACTGTTCATTTAAAAATGACGTTTTTCACAAACTTTTTTGTCTATTGATGTCCCCCAGGGCAGGACCCAGACCCCAATAACCATTGTATGCCCAATTACTTGCATATAAGCCTTAAAAATGGGCACTTTTGATTTTTGACATTCAGGTCCCATTGACTTTAATGGGGTTCGTTATTCTGGTCCAAACTTTTGCAGTGTTTGAAAGTTCTGGGGCGAACCAAACAGGGGTCCGTTCGGCCCATCCCTAGTCAGTACATCAGGTGTGATCAATTTTCAATGATTGGCACCATAGCTTGTAGACTCTATAACCTTCACAAAGACCAAATAATATACACTTATTTGGGTTATTTCTACCAAAGATATGTAGCAGTATAAATTTTGGCTAAAATTTATGAAGAAAAATTACTAATTTGCAAAATTTTATAATAGAAAATAAGAAAAATGCATTTTGATTACAAAATTTTTAGTCTTTTTTTATTTATAGCGCAAAAAATATAAACCCCAGTGATGATCAAATACCACCAAAAGAAAGCTCTATTTGTGTGAAAAAAAAGGATAAAAATTTCATATGGGTACAGTGTTGCATGATTGAGTAATTGTCATTCAAAATGTAAGAGCACTGAAAGCTAAAAATTGGTCTGGCTAGGAAGGGGTTTTAAGTGCCCAGTGGGTAAGTGGTTAATATAAGAAAATTTACCTGTCCAGGGAGCCCGTGATGTTGACACCCGAAGCCGACCCATCCCTTGGATTCGGGTGCAGGCACTGGCATCATTACTAATCATTACTTCACAGCCTGTTTCCTACTGCGCCTGGTCCCTGCTGTCTTCTGGGCGGTCTTTCCCAGGAAGTGGGAGCAGATACCTGGATTTGACAGGTATGTTCTCCCCCCTCCCCACTGAATGGTGTCAAATGTGGCACTGGAGGGGGGAGGAATCAGATCAGCAGAAGTTCCATTCATGGGTGGAATTACAATTTAGGGTGTGTATGAGATTTTGGTGGTTGAGTTTACGTCTACTTTAACAAATTAGGTTTTCTTTGAATTACAGTTCTGGGGTCCATTTTCTTGTGTGCACTGCCAGCGTGCACAGATCTCTACACCCTAACAATCATTTCAAGGACACAAATCTGTTTGCAACAACTGATCTTCTTTTGTTAACACCTTTTTTCTAACAATTGTGTTTTTTTTTCGTTTTTTTCCTTTTAGCTTGGGATGATTAAAGCAGTTATTGCTGGCAGTTCCCTTAAGGGTTGCCTTTTTTGCAGCATCTTCGCTGCATTCTTTGAAAATAAATGTAAAAATACTGTGCACTCAATATACTGCACACCCCTAGCTCAGGTACACTGCCAACCCCTGCCATATCCCCATATACCAAATTTTTCAAAAAATATCAGAGTTATAGCCTTAGGCTTGGTTTAGTAAAAACTGGCCAAAGTCAGGACAGTGCGTGAACGTGACCAGGAAGAGTAGATTACAATGTGCAAACACAAACAAGGCAGGTCACTTGCTACACTAAAAACTAAAGTGTATCATCTCAGGAACATTAAAGAAAAAAACTGACCAGCAGAAGGGAAGTTTTGTGAACAGATTGAAGGGGAAAGGGTTTAGACACAAGGCAGATGTTTTGTTACATTAAAAATAAAAGCATACTGTCACATAGACGCTTCAGAAAAAAATTACCCACAGCAAGGTGGTAGTTTAACATATTCCGGTAGAATAGTCTAAACTGTGCAGACACAAGTAAGGCAAGTGTGTTTTATACAATCAAAAGATCAAAAGGATGCTGTAATATATTAATTAAATTTGTGAAAAAAATGAAGCAGAGGTAGGACAGTACATACACTATCTTGTCAAAAGTATTGGGCCTTTACACGCTCATGAACTTTAATGGCATCCGGGTCTTAGTCTGTAGCGTTCAGTATTGAGTTGGCCCACCCTTAGCAGGTATAACAGCTTCAACTCAACAGAGCATCAACAGTGAGCATAACAGAGAAAAAAATGTTTGGTCTTTTCTTACAAAGAGAAGAAAAGGACAATGGGACTTTTCAGGTGCTATATTATTTTTTTACAGCCCTCCACCCTCCATCCCTTGCAGTTTTTACACCCTCACCAGCAGGAGTTGGGTTCTGGAAGCCCTTTTGGAACACACACTTGCAGTTAAAGATATATAGATACTCTAGGTTCAGAAGCTTCCTGATGAATAGCCTAGGAAACATATTGAAGATCAAAATCTCCACCCCATTACCAGAACCAGCAGTTGTCTCAAGGAAAAATAAATTACCATCCAGTAGAGGATATATTCTATTGAACTCTCAGGTATTTGAGTGTATTATCTGTGGAAAGTTTAATGAAATCATGTAAAGTCAGTTGTGTGCCTCTAAAGAAGGGGTTAATATTTGAACCTGTTTACTTTTTATGTTTTTTTTTTTAAATAAAAATAGTTTGTGATTAAAAATAAGATTTTACTTAAGAATTATGATGTGCATGTTGAATGCTTCCCAGTAGTGCCTGAAAACTCCCATTGCCCTCTCTTTAGCAAAGATTTGGCCCCCATTCACGCTGGAGCATTTTTAAGCTTATTTTCCTACTCCTGACGACGCTCAACATACAGAATTCACTTTCATTCTAACTGTTCCTGTTCACATGCTAATTCGCTCTATGCACTATGCCCTACGCTCAAAAAAGTATATGAGGCATTTTTTGCCACCGTAGACTTCAATATGTGTGCCTGTAAACACAGTTGTGTACATTTTGGCATGTGCTTTGGCACCTGAAAAACACCTGTTCCCCTCTAGAACTGCTCTCATACTCCTGCCTAGGCTTGGAAACAGGGGCGCTAGCCCCTGGCAAAGCACCTTGTCCCCACATTGAGTCTGGCAAAGCACATTGTCCCCATATTGGGGTCTGTGGAGGAGGGCTTATGGGAATCTGGAAGCACCCTTCAACAAAGAAAGGGCACCCAGATACCGCCCCTGTGTTTGACATAATGATTGACATGGGCAAGGGTTGTGGGGAAGAGCCCTTGTCATCAACATAGGGTCCCCCCTAACAAAGTACCCCCCATGTTAAGGTTATATGGCTTGGTATGGTTCAGGATGGGGGACATGCTCACCACCATCTTTCATGAGAAAGTAGCCTAACAATATAAGTTAAAACATTGGACCAGAAGAGGAAATTATATGAGGGAAAATTCTGCATAATGTACACAGTGTACATAGTGTATGGAGATTCCTGTGATCACCACGGACAGTGCAATGAATGAGCTATTGCAGAATGTGAACTGCTATACAGAATTGAAACAATGTTGGATGGAACTCTGTTATTTGACATGTTTACCCAACTTAAAACCTTCAAAGATGAACAAGATATCACATAGCGTAAAAAAATTGAGTTTCATTTCTGGAACATTGTATCAATTCTGCAAAACAATTTACTGTCTGCAGTAACTGATTTATTACATTACTCTCAGTGGTGAGGGCAGGAATCTATGGAAAAATTTGTACACAGTGTAGAGGTCTTCCTCATTAATTTCCTCTTCTGGTAGCATGTTTCTAGACTATGGTGTTAGGTTATTTTCTACATTGGTTTAATGTTCTTAAGGCTTTTGTTTTTTTACGATTGTTTTCTAGGGAATGTTACATTCACCCTGTGAAAGGCAACAAATAGAAATTGACTTTGTATAAATATGACAAACATTTTGGATATTATGTGTGACTTTTTTGTAAATGCTGAGACATTGGCAAATACATTTTTATTTTTATTTTTTTATGTACAGTACTATGTTTCACTTTTTCCTTTTTTTAAAATGAATTTTTATTGATTTCACAGGATAGCTGGCATGTCCCCTTTAGAATAGTATTTTCAGTTTCTTGCAGGTTCTTATTTCGTTATTCACCTCTCCTGTCTTCAACCAATACAACTACCTCAGAGCACCAGTGTTTGAAGCTTTGAGCCTAAAAGCGCTCAGAGCTGAGTACTTCCTGATTAAGTCACTTCAGGGATGATAAATAAACAGGAGTTCACAAGTGTCCAATCACTCACTATGATCTTCTAAAGTCCCAACCCCAAGGAGTGAAAGGGGAAACAGTACTAAGTAGAGAAACAGGGGAAAGATGGTCACTTTGAAGTCCAAATGATTGCATGGCTTTTCAGCTTCCCAAGTCACTTTACGTAATAAAGAAGTGCTGCCTATATTTAATATCTTTTTTTTCTGTCCTATTTTCCATGTGGAGTCTCCATTACTCACTAGTTTAACAGGTAGAACCATGTCATAATCTTGTGTTAGCCAAAGACTGATATAACTAAGCACTTTATCATTTAGGGGAGAATGAGGCCAAAACAGGCAATGGCCTTGGAATTGGTTGGAGTGGTGGAGGCTGTGATCTGCTTCACTGATGGTGGGAAAGCTGTGAGTTTGTTTATCTGTGTGCGATCTGAAACACCATCCTTAATATGGTTACCTTTATGATTTAGGGTGGAGCATCTGTGTTGGGATGTTTGGAAAACACTATATTACCAAAAGTATTGGAGCATGCATCTGTGAGGTCAGGCACTGATGTGGACGAGATGGTCTGGTTTGCAGTCTCCGCTCTAATTCATCCCAAAGGTGTTCTATCGGGTTGAGGTCAGGGCTCTGTGCAGACCAGTCAAGTTCCTCCACCCCGAACTCACTCATCCATGTCTTTATGGACCTTGCTTTGTGCACTGGTCCAAATCATTTGGTGGAGGGGGAATTATGGTGTGGGGTTGTTTTTCAGGGGTTGGGCTTGACCTCTTAGTTCCAGTGAAGGGAACTCTTAAGGTGTCAGCATGCCAAGACATTTTGGACAATTTCATGCTCCCAACTTTGTGGGAACAGTTTGGGGATGGCCCTTTCCTGTTCCAACATGATTGCGCACCAGTGCACAAACAAGGTCCATAAAATCATGGATGAGCGAGTTTGGGGTGGATAAACTTGACTGGCATGCACAGAGTGCTGACCTCAACCTGATTTGGGATAAATTAGAGCGGAGACTGCGAGCCAGGAGTTCTCGTCCAAATCAGTGCCTGACCTCACAAATGCGCTTCTGGAAGAATGGTCAAACATTCCCGTAGACACACTCCTAAATATTGTGGACAGCCTTCCCAAAAGAGTTAAAGCTGTTATAGCTGCAAAGGGTGGGCCAACTATTGAACCCTACAAACTAAGATTGGAATGCCATTAAGGTTCATGTACGTGTAAAGGCAGGTGTCCCAATACTTTTGGTGATATAGTGTATAATTTGTTAACTCTCTGGAAATTTGTAGCGGTCAAAGATAGAGACTCTAGAGAATATATTTTTTCTGGATACAATTGGCACAAAGCACTGAACCTTTTATATTTATACTTTTACATTTAACAAACTGCTACATTTACCATGCCACTGCTGCCTGTGGCATAAAAGTATTTTTTTTTCTGTATAGCTAGGGATGAGCGAACCTGCTTGGGTTCAGTTTGCAAACAGTTTGGCAAAATTTGCTTGAAGTTTGAGCTTTGTAGAAAAAAACCCTTGAATTCTACTGGGGTGGGATGGGGTGGGGGGTTGATTCTTGTTATTTTGTGCAGTGCTCTGGAGTAATGTAAAGTACAGCATTATTAACAGAATCTAACTGTCAGGTGTATTTACTGTAAAGCAGATATATGGAGTTCTGTGGCCTGAAGAATGTAATGTACAGCACATTGTACAGAGTACAGTGGTCTGAAATATATAATGTGATACATCATTTTAATGTGCTCCTGTATATTGGTGTCAGTGGTAAAGTGCAAACTTACGCTGGCATTACACTATGTTCAATGGACACTTAACTGACTGCTGGGTCTAAACTGACTGAGAGCATATGGGAACTTTGTGCTGTGAATTTTTTGATTACTTTCCCCCAAGTGTAATGCCCTATACACACGATAGGATTTTCCGATGGAAAATGTGTGATAGGACCTTGTTGTAGGCTCCATCACACATTTTCTATCGGAATTTCCGACACACAAAGTTTGAGAGCTTGCTATAAAATTTTCCGACAACAAAATCCGTTGTCGGAAATTCCGATTGTGTGTACACAAATCCGACACACAAAGTGCCACGCATGCTCAGAATAAATTAAGAGATGAAAGCTATTGGCTACTGCCCCATTTATAGTCATGACGTACGTGTTTTACGTCACCACGTTCAGGACGATCGGATTTTCCGACAACTTTGTGTGACTGTGTGTATGCAAGACAAGTTTGAGCCAACATCCGTCAGAAAAAATCCATGGATTTTGTTGTCGGAATGTCCGATCAATGTCCGATCATGCGTACGGGGCATTAGAATGATGATATTGTTTTCATGTGTGAGCCAGTTGCCCCTCATGGCTGGAATCTTTGCTGCTTCACCAGGCCCCACACCATAAGGATAACATTTTCTCACTTGCCAGTGACACCTGTCCCTATACTGACTACAGAGACATTTTGAGAGATACCACATTGAACACGGGATTCTTTCCACTAACTTTACCCAAGTTATGCGATACAGTATACTCTCTTTAGCCCGAAGGCATGGATGGAAGCTGTTGTATTCTTTATGACACCTCACACACTGTGGTCCAGACCCAGTCCCTGGAAGGGTTCCATTCTGCAGTGGGCCTTAATATAGGAACCCTACCACATGAAAGACACATTGTGCAGCCACCAGTCCACCCTTTCTACAGAACCTCTGTTCCCTGGCCACCACCCTCTTCCCAAGGTGACTGCTCCTCCTTCCCTTTACTTTTCATTCTTCACTACCCAGAAGGTTGACATGAAGGTTTCCACTGAATAAGACAAGATGCTTCGCCTAACCAGTTACTTATTTTACTGAAGAAGTTAGTTGCTCATACAGTTTCAATGTTTTCAATAAAATTCACAGAATTGTACGAGTTCAGGTAAACATAGCACTTTCCAAGTTCTTTTTTTTAAGTGCGGTGCTTGGACTGTTCGGTGGTGTTCCATACCTTAAGTTAGGCCTTCCAAAGATTGAATAACAAAGTTTCAGTCCAAAGTCCCATACCAGGGTCCCGCTCTGAGGTAGCCCCAAATTTCGTATCACAATTGTAAATTAAGGGGTGTTTGGGACTTGCCGGTGGAAGTTGCACCACATCACAATTGACCCCTGAGTATACTAACATTAACATTAATTGTCCATGCACACATAGGCATTTATAGGCATACTAGAAAAGTAGGATTTACAGGCAAAAAATAACCCATCATCAGCATTTTCAGATGAACTGAAGAGCAGCAAAAGTGCAAAACGCTTCTAAATGTGTGTAAACGCAACTAAACTCTTCACATGTTTAGGTGCATTTAGTGTTTACAGGAAGAAACAAATTCCAGTGGCCAGAAAAAAAATCATTGGAATATTAATGACGATCCAGGAAATTTTTGTCTGTATAGGAAGTTCCCAGTGGCCTTTGCTTTTTATCGCATGATCTGTTCCTGTTGGCTGTGTTTTACTGGAGCTCTGTTCTTTGCTGTGCTGCTATGTTGCCATGGCCAAAGACATGTTAAAAAGCCAGCTAATCTCTGCTGTGGAAATGCATTCTCAGTTGTGGAACCTGTTGCACCCAAACTATGGACTGTCAGCACAAAAAGAGGATCTGGACAGAGATAGTCAGTCAGATGATGGAAGAGTGGGATGGACTATCTTGCATTCCGAAGGAGGATAGGGGTAAGTGCATATCTATGAATGATTCACCTAGTTTTGTATACTTTCCAGTATATATTAACCCTTTGTTTCAGAGAAAGCACTCCAGATGCGATGAAAATGATTCCATAACCGCATGTGATGGGAGCTTACACTGCACAAACAAGCATTTCTTAGTGGCACTCCACCACCACTTCCTAAAAAGGGCAATGGTGTCTGCAGAGTAGGTACAGATATTTTTTTTTTGTGTGTGGTGTGGTGTGTGGGGGGGGGGGGGGGGCATGGGGAGGATTTATTTTTTACTTTTTACATTTTATTAATTTTTTAAAGGTTTTTAAATATTTTTAATAGTTTTTGTCTTTTTTTAACTTTTAATTGTTTTAATTTTGTTTTATAAATTTTATTTTATTCATTTAATTTAAATGATTTTTTTAGCCTTGTTTTAATTAATAAAATTAATGAAAACATTTTGTTTTACTTTTGGTCTAAATTTTGTTTTCTCATATTACCATCAGCAACTCCTGGAGAACTGGGACATCTATCTATCTATCTTGTTCAAACAATTTATTGAAAGAAACAAAAACTTCTAATACAATGGTGCAAGTAATAGTGCTAAAGTTACATGTACATAGCAAGTGCAATATAACAGTAAATAGAGCATGGAAAAGATAATGTTGGACCAAGTACAATAAACAACAGGGGAGCATAATCTTCCATAAAGTTACACAAAGGTAAGCTGAAATGTTGTGAGCATACAACTTGGTAATAACCAGGATAGAAAATAGGGGGAGGGGGGATAAGGAGGAGAGCATAAACTTAGGCCCTCCTAAACATGCCCAACTAATGATAATGGAGGCAGCAGTTTGGCACCCTAACAAGGGAGAGTACTAAAGAGCACAAGAGATCAGGCAAACTATAAGTCAGGGTGGTTGATAAGAGCATGCTTGAGGGTAGGCCTGGTTGGAACCAGGGGTACGGAGGCTGCGGGAACAGGTTAATCTATCTATCTATCTATCTATCTATCTATCTATCTATCTATCTATCTATCTATCTATCTATCTATCTATCTATCTATCTATTTATCCATCTTCTATGCATTGTCTGTAATATATGTTTTGCCATTTTAAGCTACATAGGATCCATATCATATGCCTCATCTCCATCAGTGCATGGGTGTGGACATGGGTGCCATCAGAGGGAGACTAAAACAGATTAATGCATCATGGATTTGCTGTGGGGAGTCTGACAGGAAGAGAGGGCTAAGAATCATGTAGAGAGGGCTAAGAAGAATGCAGGGGCCATCTTCTGCAGAAGCCTGCTGAAGTCCGCAGAATCCCACACTTGAAGACATTGGCAGGGACCCTGAGAAGCAGTGCATGGATAGTACCTATGCACTTATGGGAAATTCAGAGCAGCAAAGAGGAGTAGCATGTCACCGCCACTCTTTCCAAATGCTCCATCTGGAAATGATCCAAGCACTGCTTCTCCAGGTGTACCCAGGAACCTCAGCTAGGCCATGTCCCCCATTCTACTACCAACAATTATGTTTGCTCCCATCTTCACACTCCTATCCCTCTATGGATCACTTCCAATCCTCACTGGATTATTCACAAGGTGATCATTCCTCCCTCTACTCCCCTTCATCACCTTTAAGTGTATTTATTTTTTTGGCTATTGACTGACCAGCAGTTATACCTTTTTCCTTGGCCAAATGTTATGGTCACTTTCTTTTGGCCAATTGTTGTGCCCACTTTTTACGTTTCACGTTCATATTATTTGATTGATGCATTCTAGCAATCTTTTAAAAAGTGCCATTTTTACTAATTAATAAAAAAAAAAATTGGAAAATAAATCTTGTTGTGATGTCTTTCATTTTTCAAGTTTGTGTCATCGACCCTAGCAGTTCTGGCTTACAGGGGGGCTTTTTCAGATGTCCAATGTGCATGAGCCCTTAGGCATCTGCTTACATGATGACTACTTCCAACAACGTCCTCCATAGAACTTTACAGTTATTGTTAGCAAACCTAATCAATTCACATCTGGGTGGAGCAATCTGCCTGCTGGAAGTACATTGCCATAAATACATTCAGAATTTTAGGTTTAGTGTAACTATAGGTTACTGTCAGTGCTCATACTGAGGTACAGCTAGGAATGAGATTCCTTATTCTTAGTCCAGTAAATTGAGTTGTTTTGAGTTGTACACTTTATTTTCTCAATCAGCTTAAGGTGTATGTGAAGTCAACAAAAGCATGCTATCATATTCAACATTGAATGGTCTAATAAACATCTTTTATGAAGAAAAAGTTGCTTATATATATATATATATATATATATATTTTTTTAGTTTTGTTCCATGGCCATGTAACCATACAGTCTCTTTGCCTGTCCCTGTTCTCAATATGCAGCTGGCATTTTGACAGTGAGACCCCTACTAGTAGCTGCTCTCATTAAAGCAGAGCAAGTCTGGGCTGGGGGGCATGGCAGCAATACTGATCATGGCAGCACAGGTACGCTGTGCATTGGCATGGTGTTCTGTAGCTCTGTTTAGAAATCTAAGGGACACAAACTAACCACAACAGCACAGATCTGCTTCTATGCTTGCTGTGGTCAGAATGCTAAAGGTGGAGAAAGAAACTGGCAGGTGCTTTACATACACGTTATGGTAAATATAAAGGCACACATCTATGTATCTCTGTAATCATCAACACTGTACACCATTTTTGTGTATTTTTATTAATGTGTTACTGAACCCAGGACCCTGTATTCACTATATCTGGTCTCCCACAGTACACAGAACAGGGAAATGCAATTATTTTAGTAAATATAAATTGCTAAATACCTTTTCTCAGAAGCATATAGCAGTCTTGTGACTTCTATCAGTACCTGGTTAAATCTTTTAGGAGTTTTCATTCTACTCTGACTGTCCTATGAGGCTGCAGGACCCCTGACCCTCTGTCTGGACAGTGCTGATTGGCCCTGTGCTGATCAAATTTGCCCTCCCACAAAAAAAAAAAAACTCTTTAGCAATACACACCAAACTGAGCATGTGCAGAATGACTCCAAAGGCTCTGTCTTATCAGGAGATGGATTGGGGACAGGGGAAAAAGGGAAGGATCAGAGAAGGCAGGATCAAACAGCCTTTCTATACAATGCAGAGGGTTAACCCCTTAGGTGTCACAGTGAGTATAACAAGTAATGCTTTACTGTTTACAGACTGATTTTACTGTTGTGAGTTTAGTAACACTTTAAGTGCAAGTAGTGTATTTGCTTGAATATGACTTGGTATCAGCCTATTGCAGTCTCTGTACAGCCAAGCTAAGACTGGTAAAGAGGGAAACAGCACAAGCAGCCAATTAGTTGTGATTCAGCGTAAGGAGCATGCTGATAGGCTTCTGCTTTCACTTAACTGTCCAGTTACAGGATGGGGCGGTACTAGACCTGTAGGTGTTACTAAACTGCAATAGAAAAACTCAGGTTTCCTGCCCTGCCAGATAGGGCTGTGTGGTGTGACAGAGCCGTGTAAACCTCAGGACTGGATGGATAAATATATATAATTTATGCATGAAGCTGTTTTGCTGGAGACCAAGAGGTCATATTTACCTGATCACAAGAACTGTTGTAGCTTATGTGCAAAAGTAATTGAAAAAAACAAATACAAATGAGCAATGGCAACATGAACATCTTTATACCTCTAGCTCAGATATGGACTCCATGTTGTTTTCTTTCTTGTATCTTGGCTCTGCATTTATATCCGACAAAGCTATGCCTTTATTTCCAGCTTGACCAAATAATAACCAATATGTGTTTTTTTTTCTCCATCTAATATAAACCAGCAATGACAAGCCTTTAAACAGTCGCTGAATAAAATTCAATTTTTGTTTTGAGTTTAGACCTTTACCCTCTAACAATACACCTAAGAAATATTCTCCTTTTCCCATGAGGTGACCCCACTGTGGATAGGTGAACCTGTACGATGGAAATATTTTGGTTGTACGTCAAGTAACAAATAGACAAATGCCTGAAGAGAGAAATTCCCAGCAATCTTTTTACAATTATATTGGAGTCCATTCTGGGAATACCCGCCGATACAATATAATACATGGTTGTCAAGGTACCTGCAATTATATGACACCATCTGACCACACTGCTTTCACTGTCTGCAGCTGCCACTAACATATCAATTGCCTCTTCTAGCCATTGTTGCTATAATTGTAGCTGTGAAAATTACATTACAGGGAAGCACACTGGGACTGAAGATCTCTCAGTCTTTCAGCATTATCACAATTTTCAACACAAAAGATAGTCCTTCTATCTTGAAAGCTTTTGAATCACAATCACTTCTTATAATATTCATTCATTTAACGGTGTCACAGACTGCGTGGTAATTTACTCTTCCCAGGACCAGGATGGCTAAAAACAACCTTTAATAAACATTTTTTTTTTTTTTTACAGCCATAGATACATTTGTGTGGCCGAATATGAACTTGGATCAGATAGCTTTATTTTCTGATTGGCTGTAATTAAGCAGCAAATGTAGCGTTGAGAGGCACCGCGTATATTTTATCATGCAGAAACACAGCTTCTTCTCCAAATGCAGTTGGTGTCAGTGTGAGAAAAAGTGATTTGATCTAGTGAAAGGCATACACATGACACAGAAGTCATGAGCCAGGCACACTCATACAACCCAGATGCCTACTGTTCCAAAGCTACTTTTATCAGCAAAGAGACTCTTTAATGTAATGTCACTGAAAAAGAATTCTAAAGTTGATTTTTTTTTTTCATATGCAGGAACTAAAATAAAGGGCAGTGTGCCACAAACATACTTTGAAATAGAGAGCAAAGCAGTTCTCCAGGATCTCTTCTTTGAATCTGTTGTTTTAATTCTCCAGAGACGAGAAACATATGAGGAAGTGAAGGCTGTTCCACAATGCAGAGGCCACACAGATCTCCTACATTTATTCTTCGGTTTATTTTCCTGCTTCGCTCATATGGAAGATACACTCTAGAAGAATCTTATTATCACCGCACACTATTTATGATTAGTTTTAGGATTCTGCTCGTATTATTAATATTAGTTATTTGCCAAATATTGTGAATTAGAAATACAGTCTGGTATTTAAATGAGCACAAATTGCTTAATCTTGAAACATGCGAGTAGATATTTTATCTTTTATACATTTATTTTAAAAATGTATTTTGTTAATTTGGAAAGAACATTTATTTTATTAATACGGAAAAGTCACATGCCATGGAAACACTTTTTTTTTACTTTGAAGAATATGTATAAGTACATGTAAATATAGGTACCCAATAACTAAAATCTCACATAAGCTTTAATGTGTAATTGTAGTTTCAAAAGCTATTTTTAATATTTTTTTTATCTTCAACTTTAATTAAAATAATACCCCATGATCCTACCATAAAGGTCACAAAAGTGGATTCCTGTTATAGAGTGACAATGCTCTTTGCCTGCTAGTTTCTGTGTAGTAACCCTGTCCCAAGGCTTATGATAACGACAGCAAGTAGCCATTTAAGCACATTGCACAGGCCAAACAAAAATGGAACCAACCACCCATCACAATTATAACTAGCTTTTAGAGTAAGGTGCACATGGAAGGGCTCTGCATAGCTTACAGAACAAAATGGGAGAGATTTACTGAAATTGGAGAGTGCAAAGTCTGGTGCAGCTCCACATAGAAACTAATCAGCTTCCGGGTTTTAGGCTGGGTTCACACTGGTACGACATGACTGTTTTACGACTGTCATCCTAGTTTGCCCTGCAACATTGGTCCTACATCAGTCCTACTTCGGTCCTAAGTCCATTCGACTTGAATGAACAGGATACAATTTTAAGATAGTCTAATTTGTCCTTTGACCAATCAAAACAATCCCAGTGTGACAAAACTTCCTTTTCCTGCTGCTGTAATCACCATGTTGGATGTCACAAGTCGGATGGTTAGGATGAGGATCCAACTTTGATCCAACTTCAATGATTTTGAATGGGCTGAAAACGGACTAAAGTCAGACCAAAGTAGTGAAGGAACCTTTTCCAAAGTCGGATAGACTTGTGTCGGACCAGTTAAGATGGCTCTCAAAGGGAACCATTGATTTGTACATGTCATGTGACATGTGCTCCCAAATTTGGAGCGTATGTCACATCAGTTAAACCGGGCCTTATTGTCAAAGCCTAATTGAACAAGCTGAAGTTAGAAGCTGATTGGCTACCATGCACAGCTGCACCAGATTCTGAGTGCACCAGTTGTAGTAAATCTTCCTTAATGTATTTTCCAAAGAATTTCTCAAAATTAGGGACAGTTGGGAGCTATGGTACAGTGATCTACACGCAGAGCAACTGTGTTCTGAGGGGGGACCACCCGTGCCAGAATACACTGGTCAATGCTTGAGTGATGGTCTATGCCAGCACTGACCAATTGTTCTGATTGGTCCCAGAAGCCCTGGGATTGAAGAGAGAGAAGAGCAGGGTTTTCACATCCCCAGACTGCTACTCTGGCTGCATGGGCACTGGCAGCTAATCTCCCAATGAGGTAAGTACATCAGGGACTGGAGGGGTGGGGAGGACATAGGGTATTAGTTCACCTTTTCATTTTTTCTGAAAAACTAATCCTCATTTGACTGTATTTCTCCTGTGGATCACAGGAGTGCAGTTCATTCTGCACTCCTGTGACCCATTTTCAGCAGACAGCGGGCTGAAGCCCACTGTTGGCTGACATCACAGAGCCGGTCCAGGCTTTGTCAAGATCTCGACAATGAAGCTTGGATCCACCCAAATGCGTGGACCGGCACCCGGCTCTGCCTCTTTGCGAGTGGCTGAGAGCCTGAGCCTCTCCCACCTCCTCCATAGCCCAGCACTCCAGTGAGCATGGGGGGGGGGCAGAGCAGAAAGCTGGTGACGGACAGTGCATTTAGCTGCATGCGACCGAGAACAGCGCAAACTCCTCATGAGCCACTATATACTTTTCTAGTATTGAAGTTTTTTTGATATTTACGATGATGATTGATACGATGATCAAGTGCATCCAGCTGGATGCAACCACATCTATTGCAATCTCTTTGTACTCAGTCTGATCAATCTTATTGCCTAAACAGACAGTTAAAGGCTATGTTCGCCTTTTTTCTTTCTAAATTCCAGCCTCCCTATGAACCCATATATTATTAATGTACCTCTGCACCAGAAAAGAAAAGCTTTCTTTATATTCTAGGACAGGCCCTATCTCAGATTCCAGGTTATTCTATATAAAACTCCCCTAATAATTACTGGTATTCATCCTGGTATTTGGGATGGGAAAACTGTTAGAGGGAAGTACTTCAGCAGCTGACCTCTTTAACACACATCCTGCACCTGCCCTCCCCTCCAGGAGATTGCCCTTGCAGTTACATGCAGACAATGTCAGTGAGCACCATTCTTACAAAAAAACAGACATTGTCTTTCTCTACTGATCAATTGGTTTCTACCTTAACTTCTTCATCAGCAGATCATTCATTTGACACAGTGTGCAGGAGCTGAGCAATCACATAACAGCCTATGTGGAGCAGGAGAACCAACCTGAACAATCTATTCAATTTGTATCAAAGCAGGCAAACTCTTGCACTACATAGTTGATGGTAGATCTAAAAGAGATTGTACAATCAGACTGTACAATGTATGACCACCTTAAAGGAAGAAGTAGGAAAGTGGGTGAAAAAAAAAGAAAGATGAGGAGGTGTGGTCC